>NC_064614.1:975642340-975945370 GCF_023898315.1 Schistocerca nitens | reverse complement strand
CCGGGCAATGATCTTATTCAGTGCGGGTGCACTCACATTTTCTGAACTCGTACGGGGACTATTTTGGGCAGCGGCACTACAAATGTACTGTGTTGACAGTAAGTTGGGAATGTGGGTCTCACTGGGAGCGTGCCACAGATATGCTGCAGTCCCACTGTCCACTGTGTCCGCGGTGGCTCAGACAGATAGAGCGTCTGCCATGTAAGTAGGAAACCTCAGGTTCGAGTCCCAGTCGGGGCAATCATTTTCAACTGCCCCTGTTGACATTTATCAACGGCTGTAACCAGCTAAAGTTTGGATTCGATTGTAATTTAATTCTTCGACAACCGCAAGATCGCCAATAGTACGAGTATATGGCATCTGTTCCGAAAGAACAGATACCATATCGAACCCTACTTGCCAGGGCAACCTTTTTCGAATTTCGGGAGCAGTTTTCCTTAAATACAGGTATCATAATAATTGCTAAACTTAATGAAATAAATGGGCACATCACCATGAAGCTGACGTACAAAGCTATAAGTAACGCAAAAACTATTTTTTTGTTAATGAATAGTTTCTGTAAACTTGTTTGAGAAAGATGGTAGTTCGTTCTCCTCGATTCTGTCGTCACCGACAAGCTGAAGGCCGACAAGCGATGTCGGTCTCCCCTACCGTACAAACAAATGAACTCGCCCAGCAGTTTGGACGAAAACTGGTCACTGCGCATCGGCCACCGTATCCTGTGCAGGATCTGCAGCAGAGGTGTACGTTCATCCAGACAGTTAACGAGCTACAAATTTGGCAATTCTTAATTAATTTTTTTCTTTTTAATACTACAATCAGTATTAGCAGCTAAAATTTTGACATTGTGTTTTCAGGGCAGGTTTCGACGTGTCGGACTGGACAGTTCCCTTGTAGGAATTCTGGGGGTGGAGAGATCTACTGGAATCTTGTACAGACTGACATGCTAAATACGTCGTTCGAGCTGAGACGCCTACAGCCTGCAGTGTGACGTTTAAGTTACCAGGATAACACGGCAATGAATTACAGCTGGGACGCCCCCGCGCTGCCCAGGGCTATTTGCGCCTGCCAGCCCCCTCGTCCTCTTGAAGGCAGCGACAAAGATCGGCGCCCCCAGACGGCTTGTCCGGTACAGCCGTAAACAAGTCCGCACACAATGGACCAACTTCCGTCCTGGCGGGAACTTGCTTTCTGCTACACTGCCTGCCGGCGAGTTCTTTCCCTACTTCCCTCCCTCCCTCCTGCCCTGCCAGGCAGACGCGGCCTCCTCCCCCACTACAACTAGCGACTCTGCCGTGCACTTTAGCCACCCGCCTTTTCGACAAGAAAAGATAACAAGCCGGCAAATAGCCGCAGGGGGTCGTAGAGACGGATGGGCTGGCGAAGGGGGCTGGGGGACTGTAGTTCTGTTCCTTACTTCTGCGGAGCTGTCTTCAGAGGACTGCACAGTCTCTGGGAGTCAGCAGAATGGTAAGTACTAAGTAGCATTTATACACGCCAAACTGCGTTCTCGTAAAAAGTTGCAGTTAGGTTCCTGGTTGGAAAGGAAAACTTCTACCATGAGAGAGAAAATTAGATAAGGTTTTACAGAAGGACGCTCATTATTTCCTTTTTTGTTCAACTCTTTAATCGAAAAAGCTAAGAAAAATTATCTGGAATTAAAATGTATCGAATTAACATTCAGTGCTTAATATTTACAGATCTCATGTGACTAGGGCCTCCCACTTGGTAGACCGTTCTCCGAGTGCAAGTCTTTGGATTTGACGCCACTTCGGCGACTTGTGCGTCGATGGGGATGAAATGATGATGATTAGGAGAAAAAAACCACCCAGACCCTGAGCGGAGAAAATCTCAGACCCAGACGGTAATCGAACCCGGGCCCTTAGGATAGACTTTCTGTCCCGCTGACCACGCAGCTACCGGCGGCGGACTATTTGCAGATGATATCACGTTAATAGTTGTCACCAGAGCTGTACTAATCAATGAAGGGGTCCCTGGGCACACCAAGTATGGGGTAATAAAAGAAATTGAATGGAAACATCATAACTATTAACATTTCTTTACTGACGTTATTGGTTAGCACTATACAAATCAAAGTGATTAGTTCCAATAATTGGAATTACTTTGAAATTCTTCGATTATGTCCTCAACGTCCAATTTCTCAGGGCTGTTACTTTCTGTGTATATGGCTGGTACAAAGAACATGAGGATTTGGAACAAAAGATCTTTGTTTTGAATGAATACATCAGATTGTACATTTGTTGTGGTTTTATTGGTTGTTGTAGTAAGCATTATACAAATCAAATATAATTGATTACTGTTTTGCAAATTGATCTTACGTTGATGTTAATGGTTTCTTTCGAGGTTGCTGAAGTCCAAAATCTTCTATTATACCGTCAAAGTTCAGTTTTTGAAGGATGTCAATTCCTATACACATGACTGCCAAATTCTTTCCTTTAACAATCGTTCATAATTTTTTTATTCTCTTTAGTACCGAGTGATTAAAGTCAGCCCTCAACATGGGAGAGATCTATGTTTATTGAGATGCATTTGGATGTTTTTAGTTCGTTGACAATGGTAGTTGACAGTTTCTGTCCCATCAAATAAATAAATTCATTGCAAATATTCTACAGACATGATTGCCTAATTCTTTCCTTTAAAGGTCATTCGTAACATTTTTTTAATTCTATTTACTTGTGAAAATGAATACTCTCCAGCAATATCCTGCTAGTAACTTCTACACTCGAAAGTTTCTTCTGTTTTATCTGCCTTTATTACAGAATGTAAGGCTGAAATATTCAATTAAGAAGATTCATTTGGAATTTTTTTTCAGGATTACCATTGGCAACGTTAATGTCTTCGTGATATATTTCTGCAAATTCCTTGCAGCTATTTCTAAACTTGTCACAATAGATTCGTTTTAAATGGGGAAGGAAGGTAAAACGTTTGATACCTTCCTCATATTAATCAGAACGTTGCTTTAAATGAGTATTCAATGTATCGATTATAGGCAACAAGTTTCTACACGAAATTAACAACAGTATCTCTCAATAGACTGACCAACTTTTACATACCGGGTGATGAAAGTCAGCTGTTCAAGAAAGGAGAGGTTTGGTGAGGAATCCGTGATTATTGAGTAGTATTTGGTTGCTTTTAGTTCGTTGACAATGGTAGTTAATATTTTCATTCCCATTGAATCAATTGATTCATTGTAAACATTCGCAGGCAAATGTGACCTGTTTCCTTTTCCAATATTCCAATAGTTTTCTATATTATCAACAACAAAAGCGTCTAATTCGCTTAATAATGCTAAGCATCCCAAATAATTTTCGTTTTTTTGAGACCCTAAAATATCATAATCACTACGAAACTCAACTTCTTCTTACCCTAAATGAAACAATTCTTTTAGTACGCTTTTCCAATAGGAGACCACAGCATTCAAGTGGGAAAACAGTCCACTACACACTCGTCCAACAATTCTGCTTCCTGCGACATAATTCATCATTGATTCGCCGTACTTTAAACTGTCCTCATGCTCCCTTAATAAACTTTTTGAATGCTTCCAATCTATGTATTCACTGGGAGAATTCAAATTATTGTCCGGAGTATTATTAGACACACGTCAAGAATAACGATACATGGAACCATGCAATGGTGATTACAGACCCACTTTCTTTCCACATCCTCACCATTCGTCGATTTGCAAGTGAAAACACTTCTAGTTAAGTTGCTGGTTTCTGTTTTATACCTGAAACACTTAAAGACGTTTCGGAGAAGTCACAATTTTTATTTTGTGAATTTTTTTGGCCCTTTACGAACCTAAACATCGCATACGTCTGCTGTTAAAATTTCATCACAGTACTTACCAGTGTCATGAGATACATTTTCTAAAATACTTCTATCTGGTGATTCGAAATGGCTTCAGCTAGAATATCTATGCCGTGGTCTGTTTGCAAGTGTCTTCAAAACTGGAGCTGATGAACTCAAAACATCAACGTTAACGTTCGTGACAAATATGGGCTCCGTTTCTAAGCTTCGAGATTTACAGTTATATTGAGATGATGGGGTCGATGAATCACTGCCGTTTAGTTTCCTCTACTTAATTACGTTCTTTTCGACATCATTAAATAAGACTACAGAACTACATTGATACACATCCTTTAAGTAACTTTATAATAAATAGCCAAGTAAACAAAGCGAATTGCCTAGAATCAAACGTTGCTTCACAAGCACACCCGATAAATAACTAACGCTTTAAAAGGTAGGACCTCTAACAGTGCCTAACTCTGCTAGACTCGTAGCAATATGCCTCATGCCGCAACTGTTGTTTCCGGTAGCAAGAAAAAAAAAATGGTTCGAATGGCTCTGAGCACTGTGGGTCTTAACGTCTGAGGTCACCAGTCCCCTAGAACTTAAAACTACTTAAACCTAACTAACCTAAGGACTTCACACACATCCATGCCCGAGGCAGGACTCGAACCTGCGACCGTCGCGGTCGCGCGGTTCCAGACTGTAGCGCCTAGAACCGCTTGGCCACCGCGGCCAGCTCTCCGGTAGCAGCGAACCGGTCTTCGCGCGATGGTTGCGCGCTATAAATTTAATTTTCGATAATGCAACGTCACTTTTCTTGAAGTATAAACATAAACAAATATCTGTAGGTAACTTCCCTGTATGAAAAACGATTAATAAAAATTGCTTTCGGCAGGTTAGCCTATTACACATCTGTTTATATATTTTTTTCGCGTAACGAGTGCCTCGTGTTTCGAGTAAGATTCCGGAACTAATTATTTCTGTTAAGCTCAGGTGCTTTGGTTAAACTTATAGAAAACAAGTGCGTTCTCATGTACTCAGAAATAATCTGGGGAATTGCGATATAATCACTGGGAAGTAGTTACAGATGGACAAGCTAGCTTACTAAAGAAAATACAACAAATAATTTGAGGGGTAAAATTCTAAAAACTAACGAGTCTTCCTGTGAGGTCAATGGTTCCATTGTTATTATTATTTGTTAGGGGGAGGGGTGGGAGTGGAATCATTGGATTTCGAAATTAACTATTTGACAACTTGAGAAACGCTTCAAAACTTTGCAAGAAATTTAGTTATTTCTTCTTCAATTCTAAAAATACACTTGAAAAAAAGCAGTTGATCAGAAGAAAGGAACTGAGTTCAAGAATTTCTGAGCACTCATTAGGCTTATGCCCCACATGCTCCTAGGGTAGATCTGATATTGATGTTACAGAAAAACATATTGAGAATAAACATTCTTAATTTTCGAAAATTTTGAAAAAGTTTGAACTAGAAAGGACTATTGTTTTGTATTTAGGTCGTAATTAATTTAAATCGTCACAGTAGTGCCAAAAGCCAGGAACTTGTTTTGCGATCCGAATAAATTTTGAGAATTATTGTCAACTATTAATTTATTTCTTACTAGTTATTAAGTCCAAGCGGTTGTGTGGTAGTCTGAGTGGAGGTTGAGCAAAGTAATACAAAAATTTACACTCAGGAAACCTATAATATATTTCTGCACTTGATCCCTCCGTAAATGGACCAGTCCTTGTAAAGATAACCTGTGCAAAGCACGTGAGCGAACTATGTCACGTCAAAACTGTGTAAATAAATACATAAAAAGATATTCACACATCTGACTACGATCATAACATCTCCGCATTTTCGATTACCTGTGATCCTAACTCACATGTAATGATGTGTATTGCACGTGGCCACAGCTCGCTGGAATTGAATTAAAAAGGAAGGGAGGGAGTGAGAGAGACAGAGAGAGACAGAGACAGAGAGAGAGAGAGACAGAGACAGGGAGAAAGTGCGAGAGAAAGAGAGTTCTTTGCTGCTATAGGAAATTCTAGCAGAGAGATGATTGTACAATGATGCCAACTATAGATGGTGATTGAGAGTAGATAGTGAGAGAATGTTACGTAGTTTCCGAGAGAATTATTCATGAAATCACTCATTTCTGTACTATGAAAGTACGCCACTTCAGTGCACTGAGCATTGAACTTTGCCAAAAAAGGATAGTTTTTGTTTAATGTTTGTTATAATCAACTGTCACCTAATTACGTATAGTGTTAAGCGTTCAGGATTTCATATATTCAATGGACTCAAATAACATCTGTTAACTATGGTGTAGAAAGGATTGGAAAGTTGAAGGCTGGTGGTTTGCATATTTTTTATTTACCTTGAAAGCATTTCATGTTTTATTGTAATTTCTTTGAGCTCTTCTGAATGTACAGTGTCAGAACCTGCTCCTGATGCGCCTCAGTACAGGAAGGGACGCAATACATACTTACCTTTTTGAGTTTTTACAACTCACTAGCATTGGCCGATCTGCATACACAAAGCAGTATCGTGCCACAAACTCTAACAAATGATTTGTCTTCATTTCTAACTTCTTCTGTCACAGCGAGCGGTTGTAGCAATCGTCGCTTCTAGTTCGATCCTGTATGGATGACCTCACACACTTGTGGGATCACTCCACGTGCTATCATCCCTCGTCGAACTGCAATATTGGGAAACGTAAAGTACTGTCAAGGGACAAATGAGATCTGGATTAATGATGCATCCCAACCAGTAGACCTCAGAGACAATTAATCGACGTGAGGAGAGCCTATCACTATGTCTTCCTACCATACTGCCGTGATCATTAGCGTGGGTCTAGCTGAAATCTCAGCAGTGTACTGCAGGTGCTGCAGCACACCCTATTGTTGTGGCAACCGCGTAGCAACAACACCAGACATTTAGCGCTATGTGATGTCAGTACAGTGGCCCCATGCCAAAAGCCCCCTCCGATGCTCAAGACATGGAACCACGTGCATCAACACTTATGACTCAATGGACCAACCCACTCAGACAAACCAACGAAATTGTGAAGTGCTTCGAATATTTCTAACAATGTGATTTAGTGCCTCATTCTCAGCACAGTCGTGAACATTGTGCAATTTGCAAGCACAACTTGACACCCCATGAACCCTTTTTTTTCTTAAGTTTCTTTCTCTAGTGTTGTTTTGGTAATGTATGTTATACCTTGTATGTGTTTGTGTCTTGCATGTAACTCTTATGTAATTGATAGAGTAGGCCACACAAATTATATTGTTCTCTACACCATGTTTTTTTTTTTGTATTCTGTATTTATTGTTGTGTGTATGCAAACAGTGTGCCTGAAGTCCCCATAAACTGAAGCAGGTACCACCACCGTCATGAATGGACCATGAGTTCAGGGAACATTTTGTAAAGGTTATTCTTGCTGCAGGGAGACGAATGAATTGGGGCTTTTAATTAGATTCTGAAAGCTCACAAAGAGGTTGTTAGCTTAAATAGTATCATGTATGATTCAGTTCAGGTTAATTTAGCGATTGAAATTGTTGTAACATCTTGGGAATTTAATTGCAGGGCACTCCAATTCTGATTGTAAAGAATAAACTGCTCCATATTTGGCTCACATGCCCGGGCCATATTTAGAGTGTGAATGTCTGTGTGAATCGGTGTTTGGAAGGGGCTTTCTGGGTATAGATGTGTGATGTGAGTGTTAGATTTCCATATTAAGAAGGTGAAGTTGGCTACGTCATAAATAATCCTCCCTCTATGAGCTGCATCTTCTGTTGCAGTGATTTTTTTTATAGAGTGCGGCATGTGGAGTCAGTTTGCAAGACCGTTCATGGGGCGATTGACTCACTACCTTGATCCTAAGTGAGCCAATTACTCACCAATTACAATCTAAAAAGGTGTAGGGGCTATAAGAGGTGGCATGCCTTTACGATGCACACAATGACTTACCCCCTGTCATATTCCTATCATACTCTGAGTAATTCGATTTGGGGAAGTATAGCCAAGTATTGGTCATTACAAGACTAGCATTGAGAACTCAGAAAATATGAATATTTTCCTCTCTAATTGCATGCGGTGAATCGTTTCTATTTCCTCACACGCGGACTTCCCACACAGCGTCTCTCGTCACCCAGGCGGTCCGGTGACAGGTTTGTTCTGCTGATCTTGAAAGGTTTATGCCGATACGTGTCAGGGAGCCGACTGGATGCTGTCCAGACGCCGACACTATCATAAGAGCGCGGGCGACACGACCACAGGGGCCAGAAGAAGAGGCTGGGGTTAGAGATTGCGTTACTTCGCAGAAACTTAGTGAAAACACTTTGTGACGTGCTGTGAGCGAGGTGTGAGAATGACTTGTGTTCCCAGGCAGTTTTGGCGGGCAAAGTCCCGCGTTTTCAGCAAAATCATAACTGTGGTTGGCTTGCTCAGGAGATAGCTCTGTGACGTAGCAAAATCGACGTAGCAAAATTGGCGCCAAGTATCTCCATTGGTGGAATAGTAGTGCTTCGGCAATAGAGTGGAATTTTCCGCCGGCTTTCGAGTTGTTGATTGGCACGTTTAACCACGGCCACGGTCGTGTGGGCGGTAATGTTCTGTGTTCGGCCTGTACGTGCGCTCTTGAAGGAGTCGGCTCTCACGTTTCAGTCGGAGTAGGTTACAAGACTGAACTCTCACTGCTCTGGATAGCCTGCCATCCGTTGGCTGTCTAATATACTTTCATTTAATTGTAACTGTTTGACGAAGTTGCTGAAGTTTCGACTTCAACGTAACTTTCCGAGTACAGTTGGCAATTGAGCCTTCTGCGTACAAGCGACCTATGTTGTCCGTCTTGAGCACTTTTTCTAAAGTTGACTGTATCTGAGTTAATGTGTGACTTCGCTTGTTAAAATCAATCACTGTACCGCCAGTGAATGTGTAGCGAGCCTTATTCGTCTCCCTCGGAGGCACATTTGTGTTGCTAGGAAGTCTTTAGTCTGGAACAACCAGATCAGGATAATTTGTTTCAGGCTATACTTGCGACATTATCATCACCACGACGGTACGTCGAAGCAACCAGCCATCGCCTCCAGTATGTCACATCGTGCCGATGCAGTTAAGAAGACAGCTTCGTAATGTATGTTCGCAGCATCGGCTGATTAGGGGATTTTGCTGTATGACAATAAGAGCTCAGCAGAGCGCTCCTGTTCCCGTCTTTTCTAACGTGGTTCTGTCTTCGGTGTTCATTGTCTGAGTTCCCATTACTGTAGCAGCAATTAATGTTGGGTTGGCTGGGTGTTTCTCTAAAGATATGAGTTGCAAGGAATTGGCTACACATACCACTTGGTCATAAATGTCACAATCTAGTTTATGGACAATTTCACCTTCACAGTATTTATTTGAGTATCTGATTTGACGTATTGTAAATGTTTCATGTGTTTTGTTTATTATTTTGAGTTTAGTGATAATAAATGAAATTGTTATTTTGAACAGAACTTTCATGCTGTTGATTGGTAGAGCAACCCTTTCATTTCTGACTACGTTAATGAATCTTTCCTTTATCAAATTAAATTATTGCAGGTGCCAAACTCTTTTCTACGCCAGTTCGTGTTTCTTCTTAATCTATGTGCAATAGCAAAAGTCAGAGTTCGAAAAGGGGGAGCTTAGAGCATCATTTCCATATGAAGATTCCAGAAGAATTTAGTGTTAAATACACTGCTAGCCCCGGCACCTCGCATACAAGCCTCTTTTATTGGCACTAAGAAACCCTTTTTTGACATTCGAACTGTCACTGGAATCTACTCACGTTTATTAACTGTAATAGGGCTAAAATACTTTTGTTTCAAATTGGCGTGGCGATTGAGAGCAGCCCGATCGCGTAGACGCTTCACTAACATCGGTTTGGCTGTAACTGTTTCTGGCTGTCGTTGGTAAACCACCATTTCTTACAATTGTGCCTGCGCATGATGCGTTATTTCTTCTCCTGAAGCACCACTTGTCCATTTCACCGCAAGTGTCGTTCTCTGTAGTACTACAGGCAGTCGTACAAATTTTGTCTTCGGTCATCATGTCGTAACTACTAGCATCACTGTCATTTAGCAACAGCCACCTACGGCAGTATCGAACTACCAGGAATGTTTGCAAACGTTTCAAGGAAGTCACAGGTGTTGACAATTTCACCAACTTCATACTACCTTCGACGAATTGCTGATCGATAGACCAGTAGATTGATTCCAAGAAAATGCAATTAAAAAAGTCATAATTTTCATATGTATTTATTTCAGTACAGGAATCACATCAACTTCACCCTCTTCCTCAACTAATTTACCCAGTCTTCGTACATCCACATTAAGGTGGATGATGATGGGACGCAGCTGGTATAATTTTTATTATAAATGAAATTCCTCCAGCTGTACTTAAGATTTTATATTTATTTGGCTACAAGTTTCGACGTAGCGTCAACGCCATCTTTAGGCCCTTACACTTTGACGAAATCAGTTGTGTGTGGCGGACTTCTAGTACTCAGCCACACACAATAGATTTCGTCAAAGTGTGCGGGCCTGAAGATGGTGTTGACGCAACGTCGAAACTTGTAGCAAAAGAAATATAAAATCTTAAGTACAGCAGGAGGCGTTTCATTTTTAGTAAAAATTTAGCCAGTAGCTACCTCCTGCATACAAGTACCAAAAATTGTATACCGGTCTTTCTCGGATTTAAGGAAAGGGAAACAAAAATGTATCCGGATAAACCGGATAAACGAGGTTCATGTACGGTCCTGAACCTAGGCGAGTTCTAAGTCGTATGGTTGTGAGGATGATTAGAATCGCATGTACATAGGTGCAATGAGACTGCCTCTCTTGGTTTTCCTTTGTAGGAAGATATGGGAGTGGATGTCGAGTGTATGTTCTAGAAACTGGCTTCTGGCGTCGGTCTAGCGTGGCTTCTCTCTGTCCCGCGCTTCTTAAAATGATCGCCTTGGGATTGGTCGCTCGGACCAGTGCGCAAGGCGAGCACATGTTGTAATTTTAGACGTTAAAGTGGTGGAAATTTTAAGCCGAATACCCAGGCGTTATTTCAGTTCACTTCGGACTTGGTGGAAACGCCTGTCACTTTTGTGATTCATTTCGCCAAGTGTCTGCGTTCACTCCCATTTAGTTTTTTCCTACATCGATCCACATAGTAGGGGTAGGTTGAGATTTTTTTGAGGTTACGCAGGCGGGGTCGAGAAGCCTGGTATGACGTGCTCCGTCCATGCGCACTTGAGATGATTATTCGTGACGCAAGGCACTTTTTCGTTTTAGGAAGCAGGAAAGTTCAGTGATCTTTCATTATGTGTCCAAAGGGAATCATGTGGTTTGTGAGGGCTAGTTTTCCCATAGTTTAGTTACAATTAGAAAGGACTGAATCTGTTTCTTCGCAAACGACTCTCTTCATGTACCGTGTTTCCAGGTAAATTTTCGTTAACATTATTGTGGGCCATAAGCCAGTTTCAACGACTCCAATTTTGTTACAGGTGGTGAAATTACCTTCTAGTGTCCGCTTTCCAACCTGCACCAAACATTTAAACATTTGCCATTCAGCACACTAATATCCATGTTTCGTTCTCCCGATACTGTGATTCTCGCTGGATGACGATTGTAAATTCTGTGGAGAGTGAGCCGTTTTGAGGCTCCATTTGATTCTGACGCCGACCAGAGTTACTTGATATAACGGCAGTATGTATGTTTTGCCTGGTCACCATGTGCACGCCGAGAACATGGCAGTAAACGCGTACTTAGCGTGACTCTGGGAAGTAACTGTGTCCCAGTGTAATATTTTTTTTTTTCTGGATAACCAGCTCTTGCCACTTCCCTTTTCATGTCCTCGCTAACCAGTTCCGTTTCAGAGAGCATTTCCCCGTTAAGGAGCCGCAATGTTCAGAAGTGGTTCATGCTAAATGTGTGCTAGCGTAAGCTGGGGCCAGCACACCATATGAAAAAGAGGTTGCGAGAAGAGAGCAAAGACAGACGCGCAAGAAAAGCGCCGCCAATGCCCTCTCGGCCGTCAGTAAGTAGATCGCCGCCCAGTAAGTTTCAGACAGTCATCCAGTGAGTCAACAGTTTGTGTCATTAGTAACAGCCCAGTGGCAGTCATAATCACAGTCAGTTCATCCTCTAGCTGAGTAGTAGTGTACATAGCAGGTCTTTGTACTTCACCAACAGTGAGGCTAACGTAGACTATTATGGATGAAGTTGTACCACAACACGACTATTTTAAGATAGGTAGCATTCGGTTTCTGTTAATAAAGAACACTGTTAATATATTTGTGCAGTTTGAGTTATAGAAAGAGGATACCGGCCACCAGACTACATCCTCTTCTTGCTTCCCGTAGTACCAGCCTACAGTGACAACTACAGGACACAAAAAATGGTGACGAGTATAATTCAGTGCAGATTTCGCTTGCTTCTCTTGTGTTTCAGATTGCAGCGGTGATCGTATTCAAGTGTTTGCTAATTTTTTGGCAGTGTTATAGCATGTCTTCCAGGAGGGGAGCATCAGAAATACTCAATTTCTCTTTTCAGAGGCTTTGCTTGCTCTTGTGCTATAAAGTTTTTGTGTAAACCTTGGATACACCGTCCCCTCCACCCTTTGTCCCCGCACCTCAACCGCAGACGCCCAATGTAACGGATCTAACAACAGTGTTTCAGTTTCAGTACCAATAAATTGCTGCTTTGCTGACGACGGTACAACAACCTGTGGCAGCACAAGCCGCGTCGGCCGCACACCAACACCCGACCGACCGACAAGCCCAACTAGTGCCACTGACCAGCATACCGCCGTTCCGACGATTTAACAACGCAGAAGATGAATGGCTCGAATACCTGACACAGTTACAAGCACATTGTGACGCTCATAGATTTCAAGGTACTGTGAAGCTACAGTACTTTCTGCTGTGTTGGCAGAAGAGCCAACACCGTGTTGCTAGAGGAGGCCGAAATGCACGCGTTTAATTACACGCAGACTGGCGTGAGGTCTGGAACAGTTAAATGTAATTAATATAGCCAATAAGGTACGCTGTTGCTGGAATACTTAACTTTAATCCATAATTGGTGTACATCGCTCTTGACGCTACATTAATTCCATCTCAATATAAACTGGTAATGGCGCCTTGCTAGGTCGTAGCAAATGACGTAGCTGAAGGCTATGCTAAGTATCGTCTCGGCAAATGAGAGCGTATTTGTCAGTGTAGCATCGCTAGCAAAGTCGGCTGTACAACTGGGGCGAGTGCTAGGAAGTCTCTCTAGACCTGCCGTGTGGTGGCGCTCGGTCTGCAATCACTGACAGTGGCGACACGCGGGTCCGACGTGTACTAACGGACCGCGGCCGATTTAAAGGCTACCACCTAGCAAGTGTGGTGTCTGGCGGTGACACCACACTTTCTTTCGATTGCGGGGACCCCTGTGTTCAGGATAATACAAAACCTATTCCCAACTGCGTCTCCCTTCAAACTCAGCTATGTCGAAGCAGTCGCTGCATTAACTCAATATTATGACCAGGAAGTCCAAGCAGCTGCAGCCAGGTATCATTTTTTCGCTAGCAGAAAGATCGCAACACATGTGCCATCAAAGATACACGGAATTAACGGGCATGAGTAGGAAATGTAAATTTAAGTGTAGTTTTGGCAACTTTTTAGTGACTTAATGCGCAGGGATCAATAACATTCAGTGTCCCAGATAGTAGAATACGGGAAAAGGTCTTAAAGTACTCTGATCCTTCACTTCCTCAAGTATTGCAAATCTTAGGGCAGAATGATTTTTAAGCCATAGCGGCCGATAAGTTTGACCAGGCCCAGATTGTCGGGTCGAGAGTCCCCTGCTCGCGACCACCCCAAGCAGCCACAACAACGAACGCGTACACAGTAGCGCGGAAAGTAACGTAGATAGGTAAACAGGCCTGTGAACTTAGTGAAGCGTTGCGCTAGATGTTTGGCTCGCCACAAAAGGCAGGACTGCCCATCAAGTAACGCAACGTGTTACTTGTGTGGATAAAAAAGGCCGTGTCCAAGCAGTTTGTTTGCAACGGCACTAAAACGCCAACTTTTTTCACTCACAGAAAAGACAGGCTCTTGCACTTGCAGTGAACGTTGCGTTTTCAAAACCTACAACTGGTTCTGGTTCAAATGGCTCTGAGCACTATGGGACTCAACTGCTGTGGTCATCAGTCCCCTAGAACTTAGAACTACTTAAACCTAACTAACCTAAGGACATCACACACACCCATGCCCGAGGCAGGATTCGAACCTGCGACCGTAGCAGCAGTGCGGTTCCGGACTCGAGCGCCTAGAACCGCACGGCCACCGCGGCCGGCAACTGGTTCTGACAAGAGTAAGATTAAGGGGGATAGGACGTCAAACGGGCCGACTTCGACAAAGGAGAGGCACCACAGAACATTTTAATTTGCACTATCTATACTTTTACAAATAAATTCATAAAACTTTGTCAGCATGACCAGGAAAGAATCTGGATTCAGTGTAAGTTCAAAAACACGAAAAAATAATATTTTTTAAATGCGAAATTTCATGACTTTTTTCACTTACTCTTGACTCCATTTGTTGCTATTGGTACACTTTTCTTCATAAGTAAGAGAGATTCTTCGATGAATTTTGCACAGCTTACAAACCATACTTACAGGTGTATGAAACTCTAGAGTTTATTTAATCTATGGAAAAATGAATGGGCTGTTACGTTTTGAACTTCGAGTTTAGAGATAACTCGAATTTTATAGTTAATTATCTAAATTTTTACCACAGTTTTTAACAGATTTGGGAAATTCTACACCTGTAAGTATGGTTTGTATGCTGTGCTAAATTCATCACAGAATCTCTCTTACTTATGAAGAAAAGTGTACCTACAGCAACAAATGCAGCCAATACAAAGTGAAAAAATGATGAAATTTCACATGTAAAAAAAAATTTGTTTTGTTATGTTTTTGAACTTCCTCTGCTATAAGTGTAAATCCTGAATCCTTCCTCGTCATGCTAACAAAGTTTTATGAATTCATTTGTAAAAATATAGACAGTGTAAATTAAAATGTCCTGTGGTGCCTCTCCTGCTCCAAGTCGGCCCATTTCACGTCCTACCCCCCTTAAGCGTCTGTCTCATTCTCGCCCTAGTGCGCTGCAACGATGTTCTAATAAACTATTTGTCTCATTACACATTGCTGGCTTTCGTGTGAACTATCAGTTAGATATAGATGCCTCAGTAACTTTGCTAAATCGTGCCACGTACGTATGGTTAGGCTCATCCTAAATCTGTAAAGCATCTCACTGCTTACAACAGACAAGAAAATCCAGTGCTTGGACAGTATACTTTGACTACCACTTGCAAATCTCACACTAGGACAGTGAATTTTACTAAAAATGGCTCTGAGCACTATTGGACTTAACATGTGAGGTCATCAGTCCCCTAGAACTTATAACGACTTAAACCTAACTAACCTGAGGACATCACACACATCCATGCCCGAGGCAGGATTAGAACCTGCGACCATAGCAGTGGATTTTACGGTGTTGAAATCAAAACACATCTAAGAACATTTTCGGTTTAGAAACCTTTGACTTGTTTAGCATTCACAACAACGTACTTTCTATATCGCCTTGTAATTCAAATTACTGTGTCACTAGCTAGCTTAACGAATTTCCTGAACTACACATATCACCTCGGCCACGAGAGTTCCGGAACCTGTGCATAAAATTAGAATAGAGATCAACATAAGCGTCATTTCCGCCCTTTTTATTACCCATGAAAACCAAACATTGCATGTTGTACCAACATACAACGAGACCTTCAAATTTGGTGGTCCATATTGCTGTACACACTGCTACCTCTAATACCCAGTACCACGTCCTCTTGCATTGATGCATGCCTGAATTCGTCGTGGCAGACTAGCTACAATTTCATTAAGGTACTGTTTGTCCAGATTGTCCCACTCCTCAACGACGTTTCGGCGTATATCCCTCAGAGTGGTTGGTGGGTCACGTCGTCCATAAAGAGCCCTTTTCGATCGACCCCAGGCGTGATCGATAGGTTCATGTCTGGACAACATGCTGGCCACTATAGTCGAGCAATGCCATTATCCTGAAGGAAGTCATTCACAAGATGTGCACGAAAAAGGCGCGAATTGTTGTCCATGAAGACGAATGCCTCGCCAGTATGCTTCCGATAGGGATGCTCTGTCGGTCGGAGGATGGCCTTTACGTATAATACAGCCGTTACGGCGCCTTCCATGACCACCAGCTGTGTACGTCGGTCCCACATAATGCCACCCCAAAGTAGTAGGGAACCTCCATGTTTCTGCACTCGCAGGACAGTGTGTCTAAGGCGTTCAGCCTGACCGGGTTGCCTTCAAACACGCCTCCGCCGATCGTCTGGTTGAAGGCATATACGACACACATCGTTGAAGACAACGTAACGCCAATCATGAGCGGTCCATTCGGCATGCTGTTGGGCCAATCTATACAGTGCTGCATGGTGTCGTGGTTGCAAAGAAGTACCTCGGGAGTGAAATTGCGAATCATGGAGCCTATTGCGCACGTCCTGTGGCCGCACGAAAAGCATTTTTCAAAATGGTGACGTTTCTGTCAGGTTTCCTCCGAACCATAATCCGTAGGTAGCTGTCATCCACTGCAGTAGTATCCCTTGGGTGGCCTGAGCGAGGCATGTCATCGACAGTTCCTGTCTCTCTGTATCTCCTCCATGTCCGAACAGCATCGCTTTGGTTCACTCCGAGACGCCTGGACACTTCCCTTGTTGAGGGCCCTTCCTCGCACAAGTAACAATGCGGACGTGATCGAACCACGGTATTGACCGTCTGGGCATGGTTGAACTACAGACAACACAAGCCGTGTACCTTCTTCCTGGTGGAATGACTGGAACTGATCGACTGTTGGACCTCCTCGGTCTAATGGTTGTTTACGTCTTTTGGTGGCCTTAGTGACATCTCTGAACAGTCACTGAAACTGTGTCTGTGACATAATACCCACAGTCAACGTCTATTCTGGAACCGGAGTGATGCAAAACTTTTTTTGATGTGATACTTTCCTCTCAGGTCGTAGACCAAAGGAACACATTACCAATTTGCGAACTCTTTTTCTAGTGTTGTCAGACGCGGGACTCAAGTGTCTTCTCGAAAAGTGTCTTTTTCCGAACTGAGCTACAGTACTTAGGTCATGTGATAAACAGTCAGGGTGTGCACCTTCTACAGTCTCATTTGCCTGCAACCAGTGATCTCCCCGTTCCTCGCAATGTGTCTGAACTGCAGTCAGTACTAGGCAAGATGACGTACTACATTCGGTTCATACCGAATGCCGTTCATTTCACGGTTCCATTGCATCGCTTCCTTCGCAAAGATGTACCTTCTGTGTGTACCGAAGACTGTCAAGAAGCATTCCAGAAACTTAAGCATGCTTTGCTTAGTGACAGATGTTTAGTGCATTTTGATCCTGCCAAGCAAGTAGTTTTCCAAGTCGACGCTTCTTCCTACGGAATCGGCTCTGTGCTTTCACACAGAATTGGTGCACAAGACATTTATTTTTGCTTAAAAGTGTTAACTCAAAGTCTGGGCAATTATTCTCAAATAGGAAAAGAGGCATTCGCTATTGTGTATGGTATGACGGAAATTCCATCATTATTTGGTTGGTCGCAAGTTCTCTTTAGTGATAGATCATAGGTCTTTGCAGTCTTTTTCGATCCGTCAAAGCCGGTTATTACAAGCACTGTTTAAAAATTGCAACGATAGTATTTGTTGCTTTTGCAGTATCAGTATGAAATTGAGTACAAACCTACGGCAAAGAATGACATTGCAGACGCTTTATCTCGCCTTCCGATTGCGTCACACACTCATTTGGTGCACCTACCGCATCTTGTTGCCAAAAGAATGCACAGGTCTCTGAATTGCTGCAATCTTTTCCGTTGCACTATAGAAAAACTGCACAGTCCACGGAAGCAGACCCCGATCTGAAGATTTTGTTGCATTACATTCGCACGTCTTGGCCTCATACATTGAACAGTTTCCAGAACTCAGTTGTGCCAAGATACTCTGCTCATCGTCATAGCCTCAGAATTCAACAGTGTGATTCTAGTTCAAAATGATAGTGTACAATCGGGTGTTTTTATTCCAAAAGTTTTGCAAAAGGATGTGTTGCGATTGCTCCACCAAGGACATTGGGAAATTATTCGCACGAAACAGTTAGCGCGACGGAACTGTACTTGGCAGGAAATGGCCGCCCATATTGAACAGATGACATCACAGTGTCGCGCATGTGTGGAACACCAGTCCGCTCCGCCACAGACATTGTTAGCTTGGCCTAAGAAGCAATGCCATGGCAACGAGTGCGCATAGAATTTTCAGGAGTGTTTTGGAGCACTCGTTGGCTCATAGTGGTGGACTCTTTTAGCAGGTTCCCATTTGAAGTGCCCGTGAACTCTATCACGTCACGTAGCACCATTCAAGTGTTGTCCTCAATATTTTGCATCGAAGGTTTGCCAGATGTACTTGCGTGGGACAACGGACCTCAGTTCACTTCACGAGTTTTTGAACAGTTTTGTGAACGCAGTAGCATTCGTCATCTAACAAGTGCTCCGTTTCACCCGCAGTCAAACGGAGAAGCAGAATTCTTTGTACACACTTTCAAACAAGAGGTGGCCAAGCTTCACGCTACCCATACACTGGAACAGGCGCTCCAACTCTTTCTCGCCTCCTATCGCTCCCACCGACCTGACGAACCATCACCGGCGAAACTTCAGCATGGCCGCCGCCATCGGACGCTGCTTCACTTGCTACAACCACTGCAGCATCCGTTCCACCAATGGTCCGTAAGTATCGCTTTGCGCCGCACTGTCTTATTCTTTCCAGACTTTGTGGCAACTATGGGCGCTCGGAAAGTGGTGTGATTCAGGAACGCTTTGGCTCTTCTATGTATTTGATTGCAGGTCCCGATGGTTTGCAGAGGCACCACCAGAACCAAATTCGCGCATGTCATTTTCCCCATGATTCTGCTGCTTTTCTTGCCCCGGAATCACGGCCTCACGGGACCGCGCGGTCTTCGCAGCCACCCGCTGGTGCTACCAGGGCACCCCAAGAGGAGCGGATGGATGAGGCGCACCATGCCCCCGCCAACCCCGCTCACCAACCCCATGGATCTGGACCCGCTGTCGCTGTCACCATCATCGCCTCAGACATGCCCTTAGATATGGACCTGTGTTCTCGCAGCAGTTGTCTAGAGGATGTTCCTGTTGCCTCACAAGCCAGATGGCGGGTTATGGTCAGCCAAGACTGCTGGCTCATCTCTATGTCCAGCCTCCTGCCTCCCTCCACGCTGTCGTTCGCAGCCTAACTATACGACAACAATGCAGCATTTCGGGGAGAGGCATGTGCTGGCGTAAGCTGGCGCCAGCACACCATGCGGAAAGGAAGTTACGAGAAAATCGATAGAGGCCACAGAGAGACTCGCAAGAAACGTGCTGCCAACGCCCTCTCAGCCGCCAGTATTTAGATCACAGACCCGGACCAGAGGGCCCAGTCAGTTTGTCAGTCATCCAGTAAGTCAACGGGGCGAGTCAACTGTAGCAGCCCAGTGGGTGTCGCAATCACAGTTAGCTCAGCCTCTAGCTCAGAGTCAGTCAGTGCCTACCGACCAGAGTAGCGTACTAGCAGGAGTTTTACTTCACCAACAGTGAGGCTAGAGTGGACTTCTACGGATGACCTTATACCACAACACCTGGACTATCTTAGGTATCTCTCGGTTTCTGTTATTAAAAAAACTCTGTTAATATATGTGTGCAGTTTGTGTTATAGAAAGAGAATACCAACCCCCAGACCACATCCTCTCCTTGCTTCCCATGGTACAGGCCTACAGTGTTAGCGAGACGACTCGAAAACACGTTTGATGATGACGGGGAGAACACACCTCTTGCAGTTACTAAATGTCAGTATTTCACTGAGTGTAATTCGTTAGATCTTCCCCATGTGGACACCAGCATGCCATTCCATCTCCTGTTTTCGTTAACTATTGTTACCCTGTAAGAGACGTGTAATTGAAAACATTAATTGAGGTGCATTCCACAATCCGTCGATCTGAAATCCATTTAATATTTTATGTGACTTAAGACGGCTTGGCACTCAGTGAAAGATAAGAAATGAGGGGCATTGCGTACTGAAGACAGGAAGCATATAGATTCCTCTAAGACCATCTCATATGGTGAAAAGTCGTCCCTCAATAAATCCATCTCCCAAAATTAGAGCCAAACAAGTGGGTGGATTTTCACTTTCATATCTTCTGGGATACTGAATGTTATTTATGAGTTAAGTATTTGTTTTTTTCTATTTTGTAAACGTGCGATGGAATGTGGACCACAAATTGCAATATTTCTGCTAACGTCACTGGCTAGTTTCAAGCCTCCATAGCCGAAGTCCCTAACACACGGTCGTGCAGTTGTGGTCTACTCAGAGGGAAGCCGGGTCCAATCGTACTAATAGCATATTTCTCCTATCAGTACTGGCCAGAATTGGGAGGAGAGGTGGTTTCGTAAAGATCCTGCCCACTAGCCTTTGCTCCTACGTTCGGGATTAAATCTGAAACCTCTGCATCATGTGTGAGCATGTGACACTACTACTCATGGTGGTCCGTCCGTCAGGTGGGGTCGAGTTCAGCGGACCCATTGGCGCTATTGGAGAGAAATAACCTTTCTCTCATAATCAGTCTTCACCATAAATATCCGACACCATACACGTATCCACTACATTCACCTACACTCAACAGATGCACGTTTGACACAATTCTCATGTATCGGCAAGAAAAGAGGCCAATGTGCGTGGATGAAGAGCACTCTTCTGACAGGTGACTGTATCCGCCCTGTGAGACACTCCAGCCAAAACTGCCAATTAAATGTAATTAACTTGTAATCGTTTACACTACAAGCAGAACAATGCGACAAGCACATGGACAAAGAGCAGACTTGCGTTTCATTAGATGCAGTGAAAGAGGACCGGCGCTTCTATGAAGTCAGAAGTAACATATGCGGTGTTCCTCTATCACCAAATTGCTGTCCAGTCTGTCTATGACTTCTAAATCTTCTCCTCCTCTCAGCATCGACGATCGTTGCTATTTTAGGTGCTCCGATTTTAGTGCTCGTTGTTCGCTGTATGTGGCGCACAGTGACGTTGAGTACGTTCCGTGCGATGTACCAGCGCTTTCCTAAAGTGTACCAGGAACATTGGAAACCAAACCTTACGTGATTGACGTTCAAAAACAAGTCCCGGGTAAGGACGGCAAAAGTGTCTGGGTTCATGAAAACTGTCAAAGGGATATTAATAACTAAGTGTCTACAGAATAACTATTTCAAGAAATAGTAGTTTTATACAGATCATATTTAAGATACTGATTTAAAGGTCAATTGTAACGGTCGAAATATTAATAAACATAAGAAGTGACCCAGATGGAGACTATCTTACTTCACTCTATCACTTACTTATCCTGGGCAGTATGTTTTGAACGTGGGGGTGTGAGGAAATGAGAGGAAATTTAAGGATAATTTTGTATGTTTGTCTTTCATACTTCCTGAACGCTGTTACTGGGGAAAATGTTTACCAGTACAAAAGTAAACTAGATTAAATGTTCTACAGTATAGATCTAATTCATTTATTTTCTAGGACTAATGGTTTTCGCTTTGCGAGGGATGGAAAATTGCCGATATTTAAAAATAGTGTTTTGATGGTTTAAATTGTTTTTAGTTAAACCAAGTGTGTCAGAAACGAGTATTAAATGTGTGTACCACATGTAAGCGCTGGAGAATCATATTAAGGCATAAATTGTGTTCTAAGACTGTAAGAGGCCGGAAAAGGGGCAGGGGTGGCGGTTATAAGCGAGAGGGAAGGTAGTTCGCCGGATTATAGTCATGGGTATCCCTACATCATAGGTCTGCAAACCGAAGATAGAAATGTTCAAGTGGCTCTGAGCACTATGGGGCTTAACATCTGAGGTCATCAATCCCCTACAACTTAGAACTACTTAAACCTAACTAACCTAAGGACATCACACACATCCATGCCCGAGGCAGGATTCGAACCTGCGACCGTAGCAGTCGCGCGTTCCAGACTTAAGCGCCTAGAACCGCTCGGCCACCGCGGACGGCTGCAAACCGAAGAGCCAGTAAGCGAGTCCCTATTTTTTCTAGATACCACATCACAAAAAGCAACTACAGGGTGTTTAACAAAGTTGTAGTGACTCTTTTGCAGCTCGCCTTTTGAATCACCTGCGATACAGTGCGCAGGCACGCCCAGGATGCGTTTTGGCAACGCAGTGCGCAGCATGCCCAGAGTGTATTTATTTTCCACATAGTGCGTTAACATTACATGCAATACAGATACGAATCAGGTATAATACTTGCGCAAGAAACGCATAGTGGTAGAATATACGAATATCTCAGCACACTGCTCTACACTGCTAGACGGGAAGTTGAATCTTCCAAGAAAATCAGCTTGCCCCATCACGAAAGCCACTTGCTTTTCAGTTTACAGACTTTATCTCACCAGCATTTTCTGTCCAGTTCTCTCGTGTGAAAAGTCAAAGTAACTTCAGTAAGCTTTTAAGTGTTTATGTACTGGAGCTTATTTTCACTTTACTGAGCGAGTATTTATTTGCAGCTCTTCAGATATTTTGTGCAAAGTATCTATAGGTCGGGCTGTGAACTGTGTGTCTGCCCCAAGTGTGGCACGCTGTAAAATCGTATTGAGCGAAGATCAAAGGCTGAAATTTTTTCGCAGCTGGAGAGCTATCAAATATATCACCCCAGTCTCTACTCCCCCAAAATCTGAAGAGGCCCAGGGGCTTAAATAGGCTACTTCTGTAACAGAAGTAGGTCACATAGTTGTTATGGAAATTCAGATATCTCAGCGCTGGTCAAGCAATGCATTGCAGCATTTAACGTTCTAGATCTCAGCATGATCTGTTCCATCGCAGGTATTCCCACCCGCCTTCCGAGACAGACCGTGGATTTGTCGTAAGTGAGTCCACTCAGGCCAGCCCGCTCTACAAATGCCAGCAGCCCCTGAATGGGACAGCTTTATCCAGTCGACCAGTAAAAGAACGATGAGAGAAGTGCACTGACCTGCAGGCCACTCGTTAATTCATTACAAAGTAATTACAATATGGTTTCTCTGTCTTACGGTACGCTTTCTGCGAGTAGCAAAATACCACATTTATCAATCCAATCGCTTTCCCACCAACACTACAGAGGTCACTGACAAAAAAAGATAAGTTAATTTTGTGTATTTAGGTGACAGAACGCGACAGAAAACGATGGGGAGGCACAGCCTGTCTGCAAAATGAAAAGCGGGCGGCTCTCGTTGTGTGAGAAGTTGCCTCTCTCGGAAGAATGCTACAGCCGCTGCATAGGGTGACTAAGCACAACATCCAAACCTCCAGGTGTCAGACACTAAGATCGGTACCAAACGTTTTATGTCGATAGAGTGTCAACCAAAACTCCTATTTAGTTCGTACTAAGTGCTGTCGTCCTACAGGTCGGGCGTAAACGTTAATTAAAAGTAACACCACAACTACCACGGGGAAGCATAACTGTGAGTAACCAACACGTTTAACTTACGTAGTTAAGTTGATAAATCATTATACCAAGGGTTCTGGGTTCAAACTCCAACAATGACAATTGTTTTGTTCTTTATTTCGCGTAAAAGCGTTATATGAGACTAATAGTACTTCCACATGTGTCATGCAATTTCTTCCTTACTCTATTGTTCCGAGTGTTTATGTTTATTCTTCGAAACTACAAATGCACTAACTGCTTCATCACGAGTGGTGTCTGTTCTGTCTTCTCTACAAATATACTCTGTAGGTTTACTACTTTCAACTAACGAATCGAAAGCAGACTGTCAACAGAGTATTTCCACAAACTCCAAAAAATCCTATTACATGTCAGGAAAATGTTCTCCCATATAAAAGTTTCAGACGTAAACAGTTCAAAAAATTGTCATCAGTGCAGTTTGAACGCATGACCTTTGGTACTATGACCTCACGCTGTACCAAAACACCCGTGCGACGGCTGCAAATCAATCGTGCAAAAATACGCTTTTCCTGTCCTACGTCTTTCTGGTGTCACTTTTGATTAACGTTTACGAATGTTCTGCTGAACAACAGCACATAACATGAACTAAGTCGTTGTTTTTGTTGGTTCTCTATCGACATACAGCGTTTGGCACCGATCTGAATGTCTGAAATCTGGAACTTTTGGTGTAAGAGTATAGAACGGTGTGCAGAGATTTTCCTAGAATCTCCCCATTAGCTTTTCTTGCCTTAGTATAACTCATATCTGTAGTCAGTGTAGCGTTATAGCCCCCTGGAAGTCTCTACACACTTCGTCGCCAGTGTGACAGCTGCGGAATAGTGACGTACCCTGTAGTGGCTTTTTCTGGCACAGTGGGGCAGAGTGGGGAATCACCTTTTCGCTCTTCAGTTCGCAAGCCTGCAAAGGAGTGAAGTGGATGACCACAACCTGCGACCTGCCATCCCTCATACGTCTGCTCTCCATCCCGTCTTATCCCCTCCAACCCGTTACACCCCAAGAACACAATTTATCCGCTAATACGAATCTGCTCCCCTTAGATGTGGTACATACATTTAATATTTTCTTCAACCCACTTCATTTAACAATCAACATCTATTTAGCAACATGAAAGCACTGTCTTTAATAATCTGGACCATTTCTGTAGCTAATTTTCTGGTACTGCAAAACATTTTCGGTAGAAGGCACTGTTTTCAAAATACTTAAGAAGATCTTAAGAAAGTGACCCTGAAACGGTGCCCCCCCCCCCCACAAGCTCTCCTCCCCACGCTTCTCGATCACATTCCACCGGTCAAGACTTTTAGTAAGTTGTGCATTTGTTCATGAAATTCTCCCCTACCACTGTACAATGATTTTGCAATTACACGAATTTCTTCCCATTCGACCTTCCCTTGTCTTTGTTGACTGTGCTATTACTGGCTGGCAAGCTGTCGACCGATTCCGCGAAGCGAAGATAGATGCGTTATTACCCTACTGTCTCCTCTACGGGGAAGAGGGAATCCCTAAGCAGATTCGCACCCTAGCCCTGCTGCCTGGCCACCGCTCGCAGGTGACGTTACGGATTTGCGAGGGCGGCCGTTCATCACAGGTGCGTCGCCACGCCGGCCCCCCACGCATGCGCGCCCACACACGTAAGCGGCGCCCTCGGCTGCCATCAAACAACACGCGTGGCGCCGCGCCCTGCCGGCTTGACCCGGCGTAATTGAATTGTCGCGAATCCCTATTGTGTGACAAAACACGCCGCCGCCAAGTTAAATTGGCGGGCGCGGAGTTTGGAGTGCGCGCGCCTCCCGGCAGCGCCGCCACCAGGCTGTCCGATTGAATTTCTGGTTAGTCGCGCTGTGCGGCGTTAGGCGGCCCGAGATAAGCAGATTACGTACGCGGCGCAAACTTCAAGCTCTCCCGCCACCAGTGCCGCCCTGTATCACGCACGCGTAATTAAAACTCGCTACAGCTCATTACGCGGCGATATTTTTAAATTCCGGACGAGGATATTTTCTGCCTGAGATTGCTGGAAATCAGTTTAGTTGACGAGATGAAAGTGTTTGTTGGGCCGGACAAGCAGACTAGTGCCCATTGTATCGGATTAGATTACGAGAGACGGTGTCTTTGTCACATATTACTTTATTTAAATTGATAACTGGTTTCGGCTTTGCGGCCATCATCAGGTCTAAATGTTACAGCAATGACACATAGCTCGGTAGACAGTACATAGTATACTGACTATGCGCTCACGTGCCGATGCTGTAATTTTTAAATCTGAAGACAGCTGCAAAGACGAAAAGCCTGCCGGAGTGGCCGAGCGGCTCTAAGCGTTACAGTCTGGAGCCGCGCGATCGCTACGGTCGCAGGTTCGAATCCTGCCTCGGGCATGGATGTGTGTGATGTCCTTAGGTTAGTTTGGTTTAAGTAGTTCCAAGTTCTAGAGGACTGATGACCTCAGCAGTTAAGTCCCATAGTGCTCAGAGCCGTTTTTCCAAAGACGAAAACAGTTAGCAGTTTTAACAAAGTAGCATGCGACCAAGACATTGACTTACATATTGTAAACAGCGCAGTTGTGGAAACTGTAAAGACGCTTGGTAGTGAAAGATCTCCCACCTATCAGATTGTACAGACTGCGAAACTGTGTATTAGGTGACTAACGTTCTTTCACAAGCAATACGTAGTAAAAAGCTATCATTTAAATCCTTTCTTACCTACTCCAAGCAACAATGTGGTAGTAGCAAGGACTGAACAACGGGAAAGGGTTATAAAAACAAATAGGTGCAACCATTTAACGATGCAGTAACCCCTATGTTAAGAGCACATCTGGACACTAGGGACACTCACACGCACGACTGGAATCGCGCGACTCAGCGAGACGGGTCTACGTGAGCGCCTAACATGCCTGAAACCATGACGCTCTGTCGTGCGGGAAGAAGATAGCGGCCACTTACCTACCCGCACCCAAGTCGGCGTTCAGGTGTGTCACGTGCAAGTGTCTGAGTGTAAATGGCAAACATGTGCGTAGGTCCCCATGCGAGCGTGGCGTGTTAAGTTCGGCCCGTTCCAAAACCTTGCGTGGCATGTGCGCCGCATGTACGTTAGTTGCAGCAATGTTTCCTGCCTAAACCAGTCGAACAAGTATTATTATCGCTACTACAGTAGTAGGAATTGTAGCTATGAACGTGAACATAAACAGAAGAAAACGTGGTACTTGGGTTAAAGGATACAGGTATTGTCACAACCACGCCTCTTTGACTAAAGAGCTGCGAGAGAATTGCTCAGATCACAATCGAAACTATTTAAGAATGGAGAGTGAAACATTCCATAAAATAAGCCCGAGAGACATAGTGGTGAGAAACTGCATTACTGCAGAGGACTGTTTTATAGCTACTCTCAGATTTTTACACAACAGGTCGCTACGTGTAAATTTCAAAATTTACCACAGCGATTTCCGCATCGTCGCTGTCTAATAAAGTTCCAGAGATTATAAAACAGATGCGCTACAGCCAGAGTTTATGAAGGTGAACAGTTATAAGTGCTAGTTACTGTATTAATAATTATTATTTAAGGAATTTCTGCTTTTTACATAGAAAAAAAAAACTTAAGAAGCTTCAAAGTTTTGTGAACTCAGTACTCAAAAGGGAAGTATTGCCCTGAGCAGACAGAAGTGTGATATCCTGTAGATGTAGAAGAACAAGGAGGGAAAAGATGTTGAAGCATGGTATCGTGCTGACAGCAGTATGACCTGGCATACATTATTATTACACAAATCGGCCTGAGCAGTTAAGGTTTTCAGTAAGCCTCGCTTCAGTAATGAATTAATGAAAGATTTAGCATACAATATGTTCTGTGTAGGATTAATCCGTTACAATTTATTAGCCACATTAATTTTAGCAGGGTGAAGTTCGTTCAAATCATCTCCTGCTATCTGCTGCAGAGCACTGGTCCACGTTTTCATCATATCAGATGTAGCTGATATCATATTACGGTTTTTTTGTTTCTTTTTAGGTTATGACAAAGACATGTGAGTAGGTTCTGTCTCTCGTTGTTCTCCCTTGCTTGTTTTCCTTTTGCTTCACTTTCCTACAACAAAAGAAGGATGTATGGACATTTCCAAAGGATTTGAAGACAAGTAGCAATAAATAAAATGCAGAGGAGAATTAGATGGGAAATAGATACGCATTACGCCAATGCCTCACAATGGAGCCCATTATTTTAATTACAAGAATTTCTACAGTGTCGTTTCACTCGCTTCGGCAAATGCACATTACGAGCTCATGTATGTTATGTAGGGAAAAAGTGGAAGTGTGTCTGATGGAGGAATTCTTCGGTACACGGAATTCTTTCACCCACTGAAGAAGAGACGACACATTTTGTCAATTAACTATGAAACAACGAATAAATTATGTTTCTTTATATACGTGTGAAGCTCTTACATTGACAGATTTCTTTTTTTAAAATCTAGTTCTCCAGGAGAATTAGATTACCACAGTAGAATTTTTAGCTTCGGATTATCAGGTACTCTAAATGTAGTGGAAAACGGTTTTGGTATCATAAAATCGGGATTTCGAATTCTGCAGAATCAATCAACATAAAGATCCGAAATATAAGCTACGTCATTAGGATCACCTGTGCGTTGCACAATTTTTCACGTAGACGAAGTAACGGATACATCTCTGCTACAGCTTTAGACAGGGAAGGTATCGTAGTCTGCATTTAATACGAGGGTGACTGGCGAGGAGGAGCAGTGGAGTTGCCTAACTTGGCAGTCTGCAGTGTGAACAAATACAACTAAGCGAGCAAAAGAAATCTGGAAGCTTATCAGAAGGAAGGGTACCATGGCAGGAACCCATGTTACATGCTGAAAGAGCCTTATATGTGTCCCTTTATGCAAGAGACCGTATCGTGAAACATACATTGGCAGCCTATGTGAGAATGCCACACTCCGGGCGAGTACATCTCAACGCGCTGGCACGCGAGCACAGCGGGCAGGGGTGAGGCGGCGAGCGGGAAGACAGTTTTGTCATATGCTAACTTTGGCATGGCGCATATGGGCAGTGGCAGTATTGCCCATCCAAAAAGTACAGCCTTACAGTGTACTGAATTTTATTGTCACTGAGTACTGTTTCGTTTTTCGCCGTTTAATCGCTCCATCTCCTTTCGTTAGTAGAAAATAGTTTTCAGTTACACATATCGGTATACCTTTTTGTCTCGTTTATTCTTTTGCCAAGAACAACGCACAGTTCAATAAATGGTGAGCCATTAGGCAGTGGGATTATATCTTCTGCCTCCACAATGTTTTCAGATCGTAAGAAGCGACAGACGATTCATCGTGAGGGCATTGAATAAGGAAGTAAAGAATATTATAAAATCATGTGATTTAGAAGAAAGGCAGGAAATAAAACAAGGTTATTTACTTGTTACCTGTTATGCTGACGTATCTCTACGACCTGTTACAAA
Source organism: Schistocerca nitens (assembly GCF_023898315.1). Classification (NCBI taxonomy): domain Eukaryota; kingdom Metazoa; phylum Arthropoda; class Insecta; order Orthoptera; family Acrididae; genus Schistocerca; species Schistocerca nitens. The sequence goes on along the minus strand of NC_064614.1, from coordinate 975,916,499 downwards.
AAATTCGAAAAGGCGTAATGTTCACAGGTGTGATCCCTTTGAGCTCCTGGTAAAGAGCGTCCAGGATTTGCAGTCCATAAGTTTCACTACCATTACTTGGCTATGGATGTAATCGGCATTAATAAACTAACTATACAACAGGTACACAAATGAAGTAATGGTCGGTATTGTTCCTAAAATATGAGTATCTTGAAAGAGTGTGGTGATTTGATGTATTTAATTTGTTGAAATATATTGCTCACAAAGGAGATCTACTTTCATGACAATGTTTTTCGAACGACGTGAACTCTTTCTCTCACAAAGCACCATTGGCTAGCTTCCGCATTACTGATGCGCTCATTAGTCTCAGTTGCTGACAATACACTGAGCATTGTAATGTGCGACGAATCAATCGTTTACTTTCCTCAGTAACAACTGTTTTATTCTCGAATCACACATCGTCAGTTTGGCAAGTCGTAGGTGAGTAACCAACATCTGGCACGTGCGTGCCATTCCGCCTGATGGGTACGCTCATTATTTTAATACTGCTCATGTGAAGAAAAGTAATAAACTCCTTTGGTAAGTTTCCATTGCAATCGTTCAGTGTTACGAATACGATGCGTGATGGGGATTCAATCAAAATTCCAACAGAATTGGCAATTTATTTTGGTGTGAATTATTAACCTTTTCTCATTCGAAGAAGGATATCTATTTATGGGTAACGGCCACATTTCTTTTGTTGACAGGATTGATTGTACTTCTTTTGGCAAAACACAGTATAATTTGCATAAAATAATTTTTACTGAAGCTATCGTTACGGAATTATGAAACAGAAAATCTCATTAAACGAGTAATTGGCAATCAGAGAGCTCAGTAGCTTACGAAACATCTCACTGTGTCGGTTTGCGATTACATAAGAGAAGAAAATTCATGTTTACTTTTGTATTAAATAACTCTTGTTTCACTAGCTGTCGACAACTCTTAAAAAATAGAGAGTACAACTCTTACATCGCCACAGATGTGTTTATTTATGAAGCGGCAAAATACTTTCCTCCTTGTGTGCCATCTTTTGCAAAAATCTCGTTACGATGTCTCGAGCAGTTTAGGAGATATGAGGGATGTTGTAAATATTTCATTCTCGCGGGCGTGAGATCGGGAGTGAACGCTCTACACAGGGTCCCTTTTCTCTAGATCAAAGATCGACAGACACCTCCTACTAAGTCGAAAGGAATATTCAATACGTTCGCTAAATTTCATACATAGCAACGTATTGTGTAATATGCACCAAACGCAAAATCATAGTGACCCCTATTTTTCATTCCAAACTTTTCAAATTTTGTGTAGCGTCTTACTAAAATGTGTATATCACAGTAATTATGACGATTAGCGACATGATGATAATTTTGCCAAAAATTTGACATATAACGCTACAAGTAGGGCAAAAATCAAATATTTTTACTGAATGTTTTCTGTAAAATCGTTTGAGAAAGATTAAAGGGTGCGCTCGCTTCGGTTCTGTCAGCGCAGAGCGCCGCCAGTCGGAGCATCGGAAGTACAGGGTTATTACAAATGATTGAAGCGATTTCACAGCTCTACAATACCTTCATTATTTGAGATATTTTCACAATGCTTTGCACACACATACAAAAACTCAAAAAGTTTTTTTAGGCATTCACAAATGTTCGATATGTGCCCCTTTAGTGATTCGGCAGACATCAAGCCGATAATCAAGTTTCTCCCACACTCGGCGCAGCATGTCCCCATCAATGAGTTCGAAAGCATCGTTGATGCGAGCTCGCAGTTCTGGCACGTTTCTTGGTAGAGGAGGTTTAAACACTGAATCTTTCACATAACCCCACAGAAAGAAATCGCGTGGGGTTAAGTCGGGAGAGCGTGGAGGCCATGACATGAATTGCTGATCATGATCTCCACCACGACCGATCCATCGGTTTTCCAATCTTCTGTTTAAGAAATACCGAACATCATCATGGAAGTGCGGTGGAGCACCATCCTGTTGAAAGATGAAGTTGGCGCTGTCGATCTCCAGTTGTGGCATGAGCTAATTTTCCAGCATGTCCAGATACACGTGTCCTGTAACGTTTTTTTCGCAGAAGAAAAAGGGGCCGTAAACTTTAAACCGTGAGATTGCACAAAACACGTTAACTTTTGGTGAATTGCGAATTTGCTGCACGAATGCGTGAGGATTCTCTACCGCCCAGATTCGCACATTGTGTCTGTTCACTTCACCATTAAGAAAAAATGTTGCTTCATCACTGAAAACAAGTTTCGCACTGAACGCATCCTCTTCCATGAGCTGTTGCAACCGTGCCGAAAATTGAAAGCGTTTGTCTTTGTCATTGGGTGTCAGGGCTTGTAGCAATTGTAAACGGTAAGGCTTCTGCTTTAGCCTTTTCCGTAACATTTTCCAAACCGTCGGCTGTGGTACGTTTAGCTCCCTGCTTGCTTTATTCGTCGACTTCCGCGGGCTACGCGTGAAACTTGCCGACCCGTTGATTTCCCCTTACAGAGGCATCCAGAAGCTCTAAACTGCGCATACCATCGCCGAATGGAGTTAGCAGTTGGTGGATCTTTGTTGAACTTCGTCCTGAAGTGTCGTTGCACTGTTATGACTGACTGATGTGAGTGCATTTCAAGCACGACATACGCTTTCTCGGCTCCTGTCGCCATTTTGTCTCACTGCGGTCTCGAGCGCTCTGGCGGCAGAAACCTGAAGTGCGGCTTCAGCCGAACAAAACTTTACGAGATTTTCTACGTATCTGTAGTGTGTCGTGACCATATGTCAATGAATGAACCTACAGTGAATTTATGAAATCGCTTCAATCATTTGTAATAGCCCTGTATGTACGCGTCTCAACACGCGCAAGACCAGAGCGACATGTGCGGAACGTATACGTCGCGCTGGTGTGTCATGTAATGTCAGACGTGCTATACGCGTCTCAGTTTGTGCTTAGCAGAGGAGTGTGCGTTCGAGGGTGCCTATTGTGTCGAGTCATGGACAAAGGGGATGGCTGTAACGGTTAGCTGTATTTGAAATGTTAATTTATAGGATCTAATAGGTCGTTCGAGCAAGAGATTGAAACGTCTGAGCCTTGCCAGCTCGCATCGGTCATTCGATCACGGTAGAAGAGCACGAACTTTGGTGCTTCTCCGAGCGAGAAGCTTTGACCGGCACAAAGGTTGGCAGTTAGAATTGGCAGGCCAAATTGGAAGGAACATTTGCGGGATGCGAGGCTGGTTTACCTTCGCTGTCTTGAGCTGATAGTGAGCTGGCGTAAGATGTCGCCAGAACTCTTGTCGGCAAAGATGTAGTGCGAGGATCGATAGTAAGCACTGGATCAAGTGAGATTCTCTGGAGAGAGGCCAAAGAAACACCAACAAGCAACATGCCGCCAACACTGTTTCTATAGCAAGTATTTAGATCGCCGCCGCTGACCAGAGGGCCTCACTCACTAGCTCAGCCGCTAAGTCATTGACTCACTGACACACATTCCACTTGGTATCTGTCAGTTTACATCACCGGCTACGATAGTGCGAGTATATAACGATCAGAACTGTGAAAATAGCCAGATTATCAATATTATCTGCAAGAGAACTATTGCCATTGATCTTCTACCACAGACCATGGACTCTATTCTTGTTAAGTAAAACTTACAGTTCATGTAAATATAAAAAACATATTAATAGACATGTGCATTTGTATTTTAGAAAGAGGATACAGGCCACCCATAACAATATCCTCCCCATTGCTTCTTTATTGTACAAGACTCTACAGATAGTAAATGTCTGTTGTAGAGCACAGACCCCATTCTGTGATGACGGTGTTTTTGGTTGGCTGTGGTGGCGATGGGATTCTAAAAATTTTCCTGTGCCTAGTATGTGGAGATTTTGAGTGTCAACCCTCTACCAATTTATCAAATTGTTGGTGAGACTGTTTCTGTCGCTTTTGCGCCTTGTTTTGTTAAAGTCGTAGTGCTACGACTGGTTTCTCCTTCCCGGAAGGTCTGCTGTGCTTGTTGTTTATAGAGGTTGGCGCCAAAACAACAGAAGTTTATCTTAGCGGAAGCACCTCTGTTTCATTACAGATGTTAGTCGCAACTGTTGTGAAGTATGTGCAAGTTGCATGGTCTATATTACAAAGCTAGTGGAGATACAGTAATCGGAACCGCCTGTATAAGTTCGTCACCTTTCGAGTGGTTTACCGTAGATCGTATTGAGAGCTCAACTGTCTGTTATTTTAACTTTTAAATACATTGAAGTCTAACTTAATCAGAATGCCCCACTTTAATGGGGATAGCCTAAATTAATCAGGGTGCGTTTTCATTGTAATCATTCCTATCAAACATTTCTAAAACATTTTGTTTGGATGAGCCTAATGTGATCAGAGTGACTTTTGACTGCCCTCATTTTGCTAAGTATTTCTAAAATATTTGGTTGATGTTGTTAGTTGACCGTCCCTGACATTTTCTGTGGTAAATTCTTCTAAAATTAGAATATACTTTTCCACTGCAGCTGTTATTGGCAGACTGGTAACCAAAGTTTGACATCTAAGATTTGGTAGGTTAGATATTTGAAGTAGTAGAGTTCACGCCCAATTCTTTAATTGTGGCTACTGTTTTACTACAGAACATGTTAGAAGTCAGCGAGTTTGTATTTTCTTCCATTTCAAAATAGTGTTTACTGACTATTCCTGCTGCATATTTGGTACAAGTATCTGTTAGACAATTAATTTTGGGACGACGGAAGTCTAATTGGTTTCCTCATTCCTGTGATCAGAGTGCTACCCACCTGCCAAGTGTTTTGTTCCTTATCATCATCTGTAGGAGCAGGATGAGGGACAAGAAAAGGAGGGACGTTTCAGGATTTTGAGGGACACAGTGTAGCATGAAATTAAATTCGTACTTATGTTCTCTTCCCTCTCTTAATCACCAAAAATTATTTCTACAACCACAGTTTAACGTTACCTGAGATAAAAATTAGTATTTAATTTACTGTAGGATTATACACTATAAACGTATTTGACATGATTTATTTTTAGAAACACACACATCATATTATTTCTTGCAAATTGAATTCATGCACATAACACATATTATTTCTATTTGAATAATTATTTATTGTTGCTTCTTGCACTTCCTAAAATTTTTTTATCGTTTACGACCATATTGAGAAAGTCTTTACACTCTCGATTATAATTTATTTTGACTTGAAGCTCAGCTTAGATTATGTCCGTGAGAAGCATATTTCTACTAACTTCCCAACCTTAGTCCCTGTGTGAAAGTTCTTGTAACAGATCCATTTGTTGGTGAAACTGAGAAGAAAAACTATAACAACTCAGTAACAGTGCCATTATTTTGTTTTCCTACTGGAAGGTCTTTTAGAACTGCCATCCATTTACTTACACAAGATTCTTTACTTTTGTTATCTATTGTAATGCTAATTGCTCCTGTACTAGCAAAAAAAATTCATACAATAAATCAACATCTATTCCATTTTCTAAATATAACCCATGAAAAATTTTCACAACAGAACTGAAATGAATCTCCTGTTTCGAGAGACATGATACTGGTTTTACAGAACGCATTAATTACTTAATAACCATACCTAGACATAATATACTCCAATGCTGTTTCACACCACTGTATAAACTCTAACTCAGTTGATTGCATATCTTCAGCTGGCAGAAGATTAACACAGGTCATAGTTTCGAACCCAAAAAACGTATCTCATATTCGTTGTTCTGTTTTTTAATTGATTCCATTACAGGAAACACTTCAACGGTCAACAAATTATTTCTTTCTAACGACTCCACAGTCACATGAAACAGTTACAGACAATTATGAAGAAGAAAGGAACAAAAAATAGCGATGTGTTCTAGATACATCCTCCCCACCATTCTGAACAGCTTGTTAAAACTTTTGTATGCCTGCTGGACAATTCTCCCTTTTTGATAGAAAATAACATGTTGTGACTGGAAAGCATTGTAGTTGCCTGTCAACTGCTTGATAAATGCTCATCCATCTCACGTGGACATGTCTTACAATATCCATTTATTCAGTATCACAAAATTCGAAAGCCTCCTACAAGCCATATACTCTTTTTGAATTTCAGAAGAAATAGTTATAAATTTTTGCAGCAAATCCTTCTAAATCAAAATGTTGAAAATTATCAATTGCAAACTTAGATGTATTGTGAATTTTATGAGCTGAGCAACTTTCCGGGATTAAAAAATTATTTCAATTCTCTAACAGAACAAATACCGACAGTTTATTCCCAAATATCACATGTGCACTATCATCACACTCTAAAGGAATGTTATTGAGGCTTAAGATGTGCATTGTTATTCCGCCTTTAATTTGATCGCCGGCCGGTGTGGCCGAGCGGTTCTAGGCGCTTCAGTCTGGAACCGCGCGACCGCTACGGTCGCAGGTTCGAGTCCTGCCTCGGGCATGGATGTGTGTGATGTCCTTAGGTTAGTTAGTTTAAAGTAGTTCTAAGTTATAGGGGACTGATGACCTCAGATGTTAAGTCCCATAGTGCTCAGAGCCATATTTTAATTTGATCGAAAACAGAATTCGCAGACTCATGATTGTCGCTATAATAATCTAATATCACATGTATTGCACCTTTATTAAAATTGAAATACATAATGATACCTGAGAACATTTTAATGTGTCTTTAATTAGAACCATCACTTGCTGTTGAGTAAAACACGTTTCTATCAACGAGAATTTGTTATTGAGAACGGTGCGAGCATATTGGTAACTACTGATGCTGAATTTGTTGTTCCCACGTCCTACCAATTTCTGAATCTGGAAATATCATACGCATCAATTATGAGTCACAGTCATAATAACGACAAGGCACATTGCGTAGAACATTCAATTTAGAAGTTGTAACTTAATCCTGATGCATGCTATTTTGAGAATTTGACCCAAAAAATTTTGTTATTGTCTTGTTCTTGAATGAGAGACTCGCATTATTTTTGTCTTTTGCCCATTCACATGTTTAGTAATATCATTAAACCCTCTATGAACAGCACTAAATGTCTTATTGCACGTTGTACACATGGATTTAAATCAGTTACTTGCACATGATGCCAAGAATGGTGCGTTCATTTCCCATTTGGAACTGTATACACATAAACGCTTGTAGTTCTAGATAGTTCCCTTGCTCTTCTTTCTGCCTGTTATTTTCTTGTGAATCATATTCACTTTCTGAAACCTCCATTTTTACTTAGAACTACAAACTACAACAGATTAAATTAAAGTGTGTAACATGGCCTAGATATGTAACAACTAAACCAACAACCGAGAGCTGAGATGAGTAACATAAGACGAACGATTATCTGAATGCATGTGTGAAAAAAAATTAAAAACGTCTAAAGCACATTGAACGGGACAAACCCAGCCCCACACTGGGCTGTTTAAAATGTATCAACATGCGGGACTGTCCCGCGAAATTCGGGAAGGGTGGTCACCACAAGGGGAAATTAGGAAGAATGCAGTTCGTTCTTGCACGGTGTATGTGGCTGTATATCACAATAGACGCCAACCATGTTGGCAGTTATTTATCAACCCTTTCAACCACCTACGTGAAAGGGATAGTACAGTACCGAGACACCATAACAGAAGGGAACAATGGACGGAAGGGGAATAAATTAATGTTCTTGCTATTTTTGCAGTTGATTCGCACGTTAACTCCAGTGCAATCGCACCACAAAGTAGCATGAGTCAGGCAAATGTCCGACACATTCTCCATCGATATAGGTTCTATCCCTATCACATCTTCTCTATCTAGACCTGCATAGAAACGATTATGACAATCTGTACATGAGCATTAAGACAACATATTCCAGATGTACAAAGTACCTTGTTTAGTGAAGAAGCCACATTTATCAGTTATGGCCAGGTAAACTGCGGAAATATGTCCTGTTTATGTGTTGACTTCCTTAGGTGGAGCGTCAGATCCATGGAGTGTGTCGGACACTGAACCATCAGCTCACAGACCGCCATCCACAGATGCAACACTTAATGCCCACAAGTATCATAGCCTCCTGACTGACCATCTTCCACAGGATGCTAGAAGACTTTCCTCTGCAGACTAGGAGGCATCTTGGTACCAATATCATTGCAGTCTAGCCTATAGTGCCAAGTACTACAACATATCTTGACGAATTATTTCCAGTTGAGTGGATTGGACAGACCTTTCCCCGAAATTGACGCTTTTAGACATTTTTCTGAGGGTAAATCTTAAAGACGCTAAGAACATGCCAAATACACACGATGATATGCGACTACGTATTACTGCAGCCTGCACGGACATCTCTACTGAAATGCTAGCACGTGTGTAACAGTCGTTCCGTACCAGACTGGAGGCGTGTGTTATCACTGACGGTGGTCATATTCAACACAACCTGTTGGAAACAACTAGCACTGTGCACCAAATTACACTTTCCACGTGTTACTACTATTGTTGATTGATTACAATACGAGGGCCTCACAATCAACTCATTCTGTGAAAACGGAACATGAATAGCACATTCCACTTCCGCAGTATTTGCACTGCAAGTTTTATGTGGTTCACCCTGTATAAGGAATCGAAGGGAGAATTGTGGGGCCCATTTAAAGACATCAGCCGTACCTGGTAACTGTAGCTGAGGCTGTGGTGTCACGATCGTAGCGGTAGGCCTAGATTATAGTATATGAGGCACATTATTAATGATGTATGATGTAATGGTAATTCTCAACTGCAACAGGAAGCTGGGAAGCGACGTGAATGGAGAAGAGCATCCAGTTCATTCTTAGAGTTAATGGTCGGAACAGTAATTTACCGTCTCCTGCAATGTTAGTATAATTTGCTGAATAGTGGTGTTCTCTTGGTATATTCTCTGATCTTGCCGAAGTCTTTTACTGATGTGGTACGACTGATGTTTTAGAGCGGTAAAGGCGAGGTCATCGTGCCACTGCATGAAGTAAACAGAGACGAGGATAGTGAAAAATCTATTCAAAATAACAATGAAAACTAAGCTATATCAAAAACGAGCACTTAACCACTTAGCCATACAGATATAAGATAGCAGAATAACTGTACTGATTGCTGAGAAGTAGTGCGTGCCCAAGCCACTCTGTGGTACTCTAAAGTCGCACTCCTGTTACTTTGGAAAGACTTCCTGACATCATAAAAAACCTTAGAAAACTAACTAAACTCGCCTTATTATCAGTTAAAAAGAGACATGTCTTGTGGGAGGCACAGATCTGTCCTCAGGTCGTCATATAAAACACACTCAAATTTGTCGTATCGACAACCTTGTTCCGTATATTTGACACAATGGTGGCTCCTCAAGACACTAGAGCAAGCTATGTGTGAAGGGGTAATGTCCAGCTCTGAGCTCTGTAAGTGCTAATTCTTAAGCTCAATGTGGTCAGAAGGAGGTAAGCCACGACTACAATGAAGATATGCTTATTGCTCTGCACTGCCACCCACTGAGCCCTGCATCAGCACATGCACTCCCCAGTCACGTATGTGGTAACAGCGAGTAGAGCAGGGCGGCCAAAGTTTGGCTCGCGAGAGGTGCAGCCGTGCCTGAGCAGAGGTGCCATAGCACTGATACTCGCTGCACACTTAAACCACCACCATACCATACCACGCTGTCTGAGAGTGAGGAAGGGGAAGAGGGGAAACAGCGAATCCACCACGTTTAAATGGCAGTGTACTTTCAGTGCATATCACTTGGTTTTATATTTCACGTTTTGCAACAAGACAGATCTCAATATAAAAAAATTTTCAGTATTATTTAAAAATATTTTGTGTGCTGAAGAGGTAACATAGCTTTTATCTGGTACAAACTGTTGGCGTAATGACCCATGCAGGCAATTTCACAGATTTTCGCACTCACGAGGCCATATAATCGTTCACGCAAGTATGTAGATATAAATACTGTAGCACTTTTGCTGCTTCATTATGCAAACGATGAAACTCTACCTGAAGAAAGCAATGTAGACGTCCTGGACAGTTCTAACGTAAATGGATCTGTTATTAAAATTGAAATTACCTTGCAGGTCACTGCAAATATGCATGGTCGCTTTCAGTGAAATAGCAAATGGTCTCGAAAGCAGCTAGAGTACAGATGTGAGATTGGAAATGTTTTCAGAACATTTAGGACATTACCCTTTCAATTATTTCAAAGGAATAATGAATTCTTCGACCACACGTTTCCTTAACACCAGTGACCTTAAGGAAATGGATGGGGTTTCTTGTCGAAATTTGTCCCTTCTATAATGCAAATTTCTTTTTAAATATATCCACATTAAATCAGAAATTAGCTGATTCTCACTTTGCAGTGTCTTAGCGTGGTTAGTGTGCAATCAATTTCACTTGAAATGCGAGGTGTGCAGTCCATTCTAGATGTTCTAATCTTCGTTCCTACACTTCTTTATCCTTCACAAATCCAACAATAGCGAATTTTAAATGGAAAAATCGTTCCACTCATCCCCCTTCACTTAACCAACTTATTTTGCAGTAATGTGTAAATTCTCCATGCTCTTGGTTCCGTACCATAGAAAACTGTTGAAACTGAAAGAACAAGAATGCCTGCGACTTCAGAAATTTCACATGATCCATGCCTGCGTATTTAGCTCGGACTGCTTTATGATCTACAGAACAACGAATCCTAGCTGTCTGAACAATGAACCCTATCTGTCGATCGTTGTAAGTTTTTGCCGTTTTATTGTCAACTAAATCTGTAATCACTTTCTGTATGGAATTGTAATATTGTTTCATAGTAGGAGATTTGCAGTAGCCTCTCTTACGTGGCTGCATAATATATATTGAGAATTCTCATCCTGTCATTCCCATTCTTTTTTGAAGAGTTGTGACGATAGGTCACTAGACTGGCTCCGTTTGCGTAAACACCCGTGGATGTGTGAAGGTTCTCCATTTAACGAAAAAGTAGTAAAGGATAAACAGCACTGACACTACGGTGCTGCAGAACTGAAGAATGTTGTGCCTACCGAAAAGTGCCACACCACAATACCTTCCGACAAGAAACGAGCAAATCCGAGACAGGGGGAGGGAAGGCCCGCACCCGGCCAGCACAGTCGACCAACGTGAAGTTTGGCACACCGCGGCCGGCCCTGCTTCATGGCGGCTACAGCGAGCAGGAGGTGGAACTGAGCAACTCTCCTTGGGTAGCAGCATCAGCGAGTTCTTTACCCCGGATCCCAGTGCACCCTGGAACGCAGCTGGATATTATTTTCTTTTCTGGCCTTTGCAAGTGGAAAAGAGCATTGTGAACATCTTGCACACTTCTGTCCACTGGTTACATCTGACCAATAGCAAGAAAGGGGACTTTTGGAATCAAAACGGATGAGGAATACCTTGCCACAATGCTATCCTGTCTGCTCCAGTACCCTCGATAACAAACAGTTCAGCATAATAAACCAAAAACTGCTATGCGAGTCATGTGCTGGGAACAAAGTCGGGGAAGCGCCCCAAACGGACGTGTTTTTATTGTGCTCCACATTTCATGTCATTTTTTAGAGAAATACTGACGCTCTAGTACTCATCCATGGCACACCAGTGTAATGCACGCCAAATCAGCAAAATTGCAAAATTCATACGTTTACTTACTTACATTTACGAATACCAACTGACTTTCAGTACGTCTTTTGTCTCCCAGTAAAATCTCGTGCGTCAGTTAGTACTGAATTGAAAACTTAAGTCTTTCAGAAACGTGATATATTGTGTAGTATTATAACACTTCCGTCTGCTACTACTGTACCATAACCTTAAAGCTGGAAACAGGTTGCGAAATAAAACTATTTTGTTAAAGCAATTATGGTATAAAGCAACAGAGCAGTGTTACCCTCTGAGAGGAATTTTGTTATGTTGACCGTGTTGTACCCAACGGAGGTGGCTTATCGGAAATGAAAGTCAGAATTACGTAAATGTTTGAACAGTAACAAACGAAATTTTGCCTACCTGCACTGTTTAATGGATAACGAAAACGGTCGCCAGCCTAACTAGGCAAGTGAATGATTAACATTCTCGTTCAAGAAAATAGTTATTAGTAATTTTAGTGGATAAACACAACCTATACTTTGTCACACGGGAGTGCAGTGAACTCTGACACATACATTTGTTTACGTTAAGATTGAAGCTAGCAGCTAGAGCAGCACAAACTATTTGCAAAATTATAACAGATACAGAACACACTATCACTTTCAGGGCTTATACAAACTGAATGGTCTTTGTAACGTTATTATTACTATTCACTGCAGAATCATTAATTGGATATAGGTTAAGCCTCTCTCAGTTAAATACTTTACTATTTAAAATGAAAGTTTATTGGAATCCACTAACAGGTTGCTTCTCACTATCATTTTGAATAAAGAAATTATGGTTTTTATAATTAGTGGTCTTCCCATTACTTATTACCCAGCATTAATACAATAGACAAACTGTGGATCCTGTTATATTATTAATATGCACTTCCTATACACAAGAGAAACATACACTTAGCAAACATGAGTATATAACGTTTCACAACTGCAGTTTTCCATTTTTACTACAGTGAAACACAATGTTGGCAAAATTGCAAGAAACTGACTCACCTTTTAGAATTTACTACAGACAGCAACGTGATCATTTACTTTATAAGCCTCAGTCTTGAGAACTTTTAATTTGAAGTTGGCAACAACACATTAATAAGCAGTTTTAATAGGAAAATTATTTTCACAAAGCATCACTTACTTTAATCCACTCTCTTGCCACATTAACTTTCTTTTTACTGTGTTCAAGAGGCATCAATTAGCAAACTGGGTTTTAATGTACTTTCAGTAAGGACACTCGGAAATCACTTTAGTTCAAACGGAGAGGAACTCAGAGGTGTTACGATGAGGAGAAAAATCAAGGTAGGTACATAAATTCAGATATAAATTACCTTATATTTGAGCACACTAACACATCCATTAAGCTGATCTTTCACTATACATCATTGTAGCATTCCGATGCAATGATTGCGCAATAAGGTGGCGATTGCATGCTGGCAGGTGGAATTGCAGGTAGAATTGATGGAATCTGTCATTTCTTGGTGGCGATGATAGATACAAACTCCAGAATAGTTCCACCTATCCGAGGCATTGGAAAGTAGCAGAAAAGCCTCTCTCGGAACCAGTACAATATGCAATTTTTTACATGACAGTGCACAGTTTGGTAGCTCGTCCCCGACTGGTGGCTCGTCCCCGACTCGTAGCTCGTCCCCGACTGACTCTTGTTCCACCTTTTCTACTTAGGCCAACCACAATTTGCGCGTGCTCCGCAGTTCCGTTCCCAAGGGGAACCACAACTTTTACATACTGAATGACTAAAAACCATAAGTGAGGATCAGCAGTTTACATAACAGCAACCAAATTCTTTCAATAAAACAGAACATTTGCACATATTGAAATTTCTACAAAAAATTATTCACACAGAAATTACACTTATGTATAGTAAGTTTTGTTCCCTCCAAATGGGACAAAGAATTTAAATGACAGATACACTACTTTGCATAGAACCAAACCATGACATCAAAGTTTGTACAAAGAAAGCAGTATACAATTTTGTGTTATCTATTCAATTAAACACATTTACAGAAGCTCAACGATGTAACATTAAATGAAACAAAAGCAAAATAAATCAGTAGAGCATTAGAGCTATTGTGTTACAGTATCATATCGTCAATTGTACAAACGCTTTTTAAAAAAAAAAAAGAAGGGGAAGAGAGAGAACTTTTGGCCACAGCAGCGTCATTCAGATCCAAAAGTTCTCTAATTTCATTACATATTTAAGTGAATGAATGTGTATTTTTGAGAATTTTCGGACGCCTACAAATATTTTTCTAAGTTACAAGTGTTTATCTTACCTTCTACGTAGTAAATCGGGGTTTGCGATTTATAGTCACCGTAAATACGTACCATATCGTGTCAGAGCGACTTTTTCTATTGACATGAGTTTATTTTATCTGTAATTATTTCGAATTAACACTGTTGTTGAATATGGTAAAGTCCATAATCTGGAAAACTTTCAGAATAACATTTTAACTTCTACCGTGTTTTCCGTTGTGGTAATAGGTACCTCGTTTCGCGAGGTACCGGGCTGGAGAGGTGTGAAGTTCACCTAATTTAGAAAGAAACAGCACCAGAATACCAATACATACTACCCTCCACATCACCGCCCTCCCTCCACCCTCCAACTGCCACTTTTCTTATCATGCAACAGATAAAAATCAACACAAGGAAACTTTCTGGAGACACGTCTGTCTTCCCCGCACGCGTCCACCAACAAAAATGACAGACGACGCGAAAACCCAATTAATCATATCCGTTTTCGCACAGTTACCTCACTCAAGACACCATTAAAACTAAACATTTTAGTTGTCTACTCGAAATAATACCTCAAGGTATCACTTGCCTTGTGTGTAGTCATCACGGGTCATACTTTTACGATGAGGACTCGAACGCTAATTCGTAATGACCAGCATTCATCTAGTTTACCTGTGCTGCTGCTTCTCAGGTATCCCAGGTATGTCGCAGACAGCGTATGGTTTTTAAGTAAAGATGTGAATTGTTGTTCAAACCGAAGTAAGGGATCTCATTTAAATTCACTGTTCAACGAAATTATAAATGCATTCACTGTACAACAACAACCCGTCAACCAGTTTTACCGAGCTACCGCATACGTACGTGTTTGCAGCAGATAGTAATATACAGCATGTCTGCTAAGCGATGACTCGGACTTCATCACCTTGCATCTCAATTGGAGTGAATTTATATTCCTGACGATAAACCTCGACAAACCAACGAATGAATTCTCTATGGCAAAAGATTATTTACTTGTCGCTACAGTAAAATTACTTGCAGATGTTCCAATTTATATCATTTTATATAATTTGTTTCTGTCTAATGAGAAACAATGGTAATTTCATATATGCATTGCGCAGTCTATTGTTTATTTTCGAAAATACTCAGCATACAAGGATTACTAAGTTTCCGTAATGAAAACAACTTCTTTAGCACCGGAAGCCAGCTAAAGAAATAAACTGCCTCCCATGGTATGATTGCGTACATTCTCAGGTGAATGAAAAGACTAATCGAGAACTCCCATTTGAGACCGAACAAATAATATCACACAAATATTGCTGCACCTTCTGAATGTGGTTTCTGTAAACGTTTGTCTGATGTTGCAAAGGAACAGTGAAACAATTCGATAGAAAATCGACCAGGAAGACTAATGTCATGTTAGTACAACTGTGCTGATCATTAACCATAAACAAAAAGTATGTTTACGAGAACGACGCAAAGGATACTACTGATAACGTGCCACTTAACACCATCCCACAACGAACTTAACTAAGGAGGAAAAATGGGAAATGCTGTACTCCTGACAACAACACGAAAGATGTCTCTCAGATTCATATAAGATGAATTGGGGACTGGTAATGTTTATGTGTCCCCCCCATGAACCATGGACCTTGCCGTTGGTGGGGAGGCTTGTGTGCCTCAGCGATACAGATAGCCGTACCGTAGGTACAACCACAACGGAGGGGTATCTGTTGAGAGAGGGGCAGCAGCCTTTTCAGTAGTTGCAAGGGCAACAGTCTGGATGATCGACTGATCTGGCCTTGTAACAATAACCAAAACGGCCTTGCTGTGCTGGTACTGCGAACGGCTGAAAGCAAGGGGAAACTACGGCCGTAATTTTTCCCGAGGGCATGCAGCTTTACTGTATGATTAAATGATGATGGCGTCCTCTTGGGTAAAATATTCCGGAGGTAAAATAGTCCCCCATTCGGATCTCCGGGCGGGGACTACTCAAGAGGATGTCGTTATCAGGAGAAAGAAAACTGGCGTTCTACGGATCGGAGCGTGGAATGTCAGATCCCTTAATCGGGCAGGTAGGTTAGAAAATTTAAAAAGGGAAATGGATAGGTTAAAGTTAGATATATTGGGAATTAGTGAAGTTCGGTGGCAGGAGGAACAAGACTTCTGGTCAGATGACTACAGGGTTATCAACACAACGTCAAATAGGGGTAATGCAGGAGTAGGTTTAATAATGAATAGGAAAATAGGAATGCGGGTAAGCTACTACAAACAGCATAGTGAACGCATTATTGTGGCCAAGATAGATACGAAGCCCACACCTACTACAGTAGTACAAGTTTATATGTCAACTAGCTCTGCAGATGATGAAGAAATAGATGAAATGTATGACGAGATAAAAGAAATTATTCAGGTAGTGAAGGGAGACGAAAATTTAATAGTCATGGGTGACTGGAATTCATCAGTAGGAAAAGGGAGAGAAGGAAACATAGTAGGTGAATATGGATTGGGGGGAAGGAATGGGCCCGCATGTCGTGGTCGTGCGGTAGCGTTCTCGCTTCCCACGCCCGGGTTCCCGGGTTCGATTCCCGGCGGGGTCAGGGTTTTTCTCTGCCTCGTGATGGCTGGGTGTTGTGTGCTGTCCTTAGGTTAGTTAGGTTTAAGTAGTTCTAAGTTCTAGGGGACTTATGACCACAGCAGTTGTGTCCCATAGTGCTCAGAGCCATTTTTGGGAAGGAATGAAAGAGGAAGCCGCCTTGTAGAATTTTGCACAGAGCATAACTTAACCATAGCTAACACTTGGTTCAAGAATCATGAAAGGAGGCTGTATACATGGAAGAAGCCTGGAGATACTGACAGGTTTCAGATAGATTATATAATGGTAAGACAGAGATTTAGGAACCAGATTTTAAATTGTAAGACATTTCCTGGGGCAGATGTGGACTCTGACCACAATCTATTGGTTATGACCTGTAGATTAAAACTGAAGAAACTGCAAAAAGGTGGGAATTTAAGGAGATGGGACCTGGATAAACTGCAAGAACCAGAGGTTGTACAGAGTTTCAAGGAGAGCATAAGGGAACAATTGACAGGAATGGGGGAGAGAAATACAGTAGAAGAAGAATGGGAAGCTTTGAGGGATGAAGTAGTGAAGGCAGCAGAGGATCAAATAGGTAAAAAGACGAGGGCTAGTAGAAATCCTTGGGTAACAGAAGAAATATTGAATTTAATTGATGAAAGGAGAAAATATAAAAATGCAGTAAATGAAGCAGGCAAAAAGGAATACAAACGTCTCAAAAATGAGATCGACAGGAAGTGCAAAATGGCTAAGCAGGGATGGCTAGAGGACAAATGTAAGGATGTAGAGGCTTTTCTCACCATGGATAAGATAGATACTGCCTACAGGAAAAATAAAGAGACCTTTGGAGATAAGAGAACCACTTGTATGAACATCAAGAGCTCAGATGGAAACCCAGTTCTAAGCAAAGAAGCGAAAGCAGAAAGGTGGAAGGAGTATATAGAGGGTCTATACAAGGGAGATGTACTTGAGGACAATATTATGGAAATGGAAGAGGATGTAGATGAAGATGAAATGGGAGATACGATACTGCGTGAAGAGTTTGACAGAGCACTGAAAGACCTGAGTCGAAACAAGGCCCCCAGAGTAGACAACATTCCATTGGAACTACTGACGGCCTTGGGAGAGCCAGTCCTGACAAAACTCTACCATCTGGTGAGCAAGATGTATGAAACAGGTGAAATACCCTCAGACTTCAAGAAGAATATAATAATTCCAATACCAAAGAAAGCAGGTGTTGACAGTTGTGAAAATTACCGGACAATCAGTTTAATAAGCCACAGCTGCAAAATACTAACACGAATTCTTTACAGACCAATGGAAAAACTAGTAGAAGCCGGCCTCGGGGAAGATCAGTTTGGATTCCGTAGAAATACTGGAACACTTGAGGCAATACTGACCTTACGACTTACATTAGAAGAAAGATTAAGGAAAGGCAAACCTACGTTTCTCGCATTTGTAGACTTAGAGAAAGCTTTTGACAATGTTGACTGGAATACTCTCTTTCAAATTCAGAAGGTGGCAGGGGTAAAATACAGGGAGCGAAAGGCTATTTACAATTTGTACAGAAACCAGATGGCAGTTATAAGAGTCGAGGGACATGAAAGGGAAGCAGCGGTTGGGAAGGGAGTAAGACAGGGTTGTAGCCTCTCCCCGATGTTATTCAATCTGTATATTGAGCAAGCAGTAAAGGAAACAAAAGAAAAATTCGGAGTAGGTATTAAAATCCATGGAGAAGAAATAAAATTTTGAGGTTCGGCGATGACATTGTAATTCTGTCAGAGACAGCAAAAGACTTGGAAGAGCAGTTGAACGGAATGGATGGTGTCTTGAAGGGAGGATATAAGATGAACATCAACAAAAGCAAAACGAGGATAATGGAATGTAGTCGAATTAAGTTGGGTGATGTTGAGGGTATTAGATTAGGAAATCAGACACTTAAAGTAGTAAAGGAGTTTTGCTATTTGGGGAGCAAAATAACCGATGATGGTCGAAGTAGAGAGGATATAAAATGTAGACTGGCAATGGCAAGGAAAGCGTTTCTGAAAAAGAGAAATTTGTTAACATCGAGTATAGATTTAAGTGTCAGGAAGTCATTTCTGAAAGTATTTGTATGGAGTGTAGCCATGTATGGAAGTGAAACATGGACGGTAAATAGTTTGGACAAGAAGAGAATAGAAGCTTTCGAAATGTGGTGCTACAGAAGAATGCTGAAGATTAGATGGGTAGATCACATAACTAATGAGGAGCTACTGAATAGGATTGGGGAGACGAGGAGTTTGTGGCACAACTTGACCAGAAGAAGGGATCGGTTGGTAGGACGTGTTCTGAGGCATCAAGGGATCACCAATTTATTATTGGAGGGCATCGTGGAGGGTAAAAATCGTAGGGGGAGACCAAGAGATGAATACACTAAGCAGATTCAGAAGGATGTAGGTTGCAGTAGGTACTGGGAGATGAAGAAGCTTGCACAGGATAGAGTAGCATGGAGAGCTGCATCAAACCAGTCTCAGGACTGAAGACCACAACAACAACAATGTTTATGTTTTCCACAATTACTTAAGGACACTGAACAGGAGTTCGTGATTCACGCTTTACAAATTAATTGTTGAGGGAAGGCAATTCTGATCGAAGCTGCTTCTGATGTTCATGATTTTCACAAATCATTAACACATGGGATGAAACATGGGGCTACTTGTTCGAAGTGGAGTAGTGGAGTAGGGTACGTAACTACCGCGGTCATAGTTGACAGTAGTATGCCTCAAATTCCGTCGGACAACCAAAGACGGGTCACGTGAACTCTTCTACACTTTACAAAAGAAGCCACCAAAAAATTGTATTGTCTGTAATGGAGAATACTTCCAAGACGAATAAATGTACAGTAAAAGGAGAATAATTCCAACACCAAGAAATGATTAACTTGATAATTAATTCAGAGATATCCGTTTTCAGTAATGAAATTACGGGAATATATTTGTCTAGGTAATATATGTAAGTGGTTAAGGTTGCAAGATCACAAGTTAATGAAATTGCGAGACAAGCCATTGAAGATGTGAAACGCTTATACATACATTCATAACCGGTGCAACAGCCAGAATGTTGAATGTAAGTATACGAACGTACAGGTATTGTGTTCAAAAATGGCTCTGAGCACTATGGGACTTAACATCTGTGGTCATCACTCCCCTAGAATTTAGAACTACTTAAACCTAACTAACCTAAGGACATCACACACATCCATGCCCGAGGCAGGATTCGAACCTGCGACCGTAGCAGTCGCGCGGTTCCGGACTAAGCGCCTAGAACCCCTAGACCACCGCGGCCGGCCACAGGTATTGTGTCTTAGACATTCTTGATGTCAGTTTGTGAGATGGAGTTTCAGGTCTGTTGCAATTGATCGGTCGATATAGTATCCTGTGTAAAACTTATTGTAAATAAAAACTCTGACTAGAATTGATAAAAGCGGAGTAATTACTTTGAAAGTAAAGTCGGTCCCTGTGAAACATAAGAAAAGGAATAATCTGTTCTCTACACAACTTGTCTTGCATGAGTGCATACTGCTCTAGTAGCAACAACACGTCTCGATAAGAGAGCTGCAAAATCTAACTACAGAGATGATAAACATAGAGATAGCAAAACATAGAGATAGCAATAAACATTGCTATCATTCTTGGTTCATAATTTTTTGGTAATGGTTTTTAAATAAATGGAATATTAATGAACTCTTGGAATGCGGAGAATGACTCTGGTTTAAACGAACGCAATTGCAATTTCATTTCCTTTGACTTAATAACATTTAATGAAATTTCAGAAATAATTAAGCTTTCTCTGAAATCACATAACTATAATCGAAGAATTATAAAAATTGAACCACGCATATATGATCACTCCCTAAACTAAATTCCAAAATCTACTCCTTAAATCCATTTCTCTCTCAGTGATCGTTAATTCGAAAGAGGAGTCAAAAGCAAAATGGTTTCCGATCCGGTTGTCTGATGATCCAAGAATGCTACATTACCAAACCGCTGCCGCAAATAAAACAAACTTAATCATTGGCTGTAATCCACGCTTCACAAATAAAAAAATCGTACCAATGTAAAAATCAGTTCTTTTTCTCTCCAGAATAAGTTTTCCGTGATTTGTCATGTAATTCTAAATCTGCATTGTTTGTCCAGTGCTGCAATTAAACCAAAACTCGACTGTTCACATTAACACAAAAAGTCAACTATCTGTCTTCTCTCCTCTCCTCGCGATCAACAGATATATCCGGCGGATATCTTCACAGGGCAAAGATCATCTCTGACGTATCTCTGTGCGACGCAGCGATCAATATACAAATGGGGCGGATATCTTCACAGAGCAAGGATCACCTCAGACTCATGTCTGTGAGACGCAGCATCTTGGTCGAGTCAGCGGGCTCATGTCTGAGCAATGCAAACCTTACGAGATAGATTTCAGACATCCTAAAAAAGAAAATTTCCTACAAAAATTAACATGCAGACCTTTCGCAGTGTGTCTAGGCCGGAGACAGGTTGCTCGCAGGAGCTCGCCGGGCCTTCTTCCAACCAAAACAGGGCCGTCACTGGAATCGAAGCAGAATCAGCTTTATCAGAAAACGCAACAGATCTCCACGCCGCCATCCAACGGTCTCTCGCTCGACACCACTGTAGTGGCAAACGGCGGTGGTTTGGGGCCAATGGAATAAAGGGCGTCTGGTTCGGAGGCGTCCTTGAAATAACCAATTCGTAACAGCTCTTAGTGTCACTCTAGGGTCAAATGGTTCAAATGGCTCTAAGCACTATGGGACTTAACTTCTGACATCAGTCACCTAGAACTTAGAACTACTTAAGCCTAACTAACCTAAGGACATCACACACACCCATGCCCGAGGCAGGATTCGAACCTGCGACCGCAGCGGTCGCGCGGTTCCAAACTGTAGTAGCGCTTATATCCGCTCGGTCACTACGGCCGGCACTGTAGGGTCAAAAGCTGCTCAAATTGCTGCTGCAGATGCAGTACGACGCGACAGAGGCGTATGACGAACTCGATGGTCTTCCCTCTCGGTGGCGCCATTTGGCCGTCCGGAGCCTGCTCTGCTTGCGACCATACATTCTCATAACCACAACTGCCAGCAGCATGGTGCAGTTTGCTTCACCGAGAAGCTATTGAAGAAGACAGATATAGTACATGTTGCACGTTCTGAACTATCTGCGAAGGATATAGCCAAAAGGGCACGCCAGAAACATCAGATAAAATGGGAACAGGTACACGAAGAGCAAGAAGACCAGATGTATACTTGTGGTCAAGATTTAGGTACTAGTTTAGGGTGTAAATCCTTATAAAATCTTTTATGGGCATTTCCCGGAACTTTCGTTTTTCAGTGTATAAGGAACATTTTGCCCTGGGTCACTGGAGATAGAAAAGTGAAATTTACTGCACACTTTGTTAGTAGTATAACAAAACTTCCTGTGGTACAAAATTTTCTAAGTGTATTTCTGTCAAAGTTGTTTACTTTTCTGTGAAATCAAAATTGCTTTGTTTCATACGCATAATTTTTTTAAATGAATTGTAAGAGCTCTAAAACTGACATTAGAAAACTGTTCCATCCGTTTGCTTATCTGATTACTAAGAATTACCTACGGCAATATGAAAGTTGTAAGTAGAGTAATTTTTGTGAAAATTTTCCTTGTGTGATAGGACGTGTTGTGGAAATTCCCAACAATGCCATTATCAAATTTTATGAGAAAAAAGTTTGAAAAAATCCAGAATGTAGCCCATAACGTAATTACCTCACTTGCAAGATGTGGTTCGATTATCTTTCAAACACCAAAAGCTGTGTCAAATAATGTTAACACGTCCATTTTCTTCTGCGTCCTCAGTTGAAGGTAAAACTAACATGAGCTCACTACATCCAGTCTCCAAGGTAAATAATGCTCTCGATCGTTACAGCGCCTATTTAAAACAAACCTAAACTGTATCCTCATAGTGAGGCAAGTAGCGGCACTCTTACGCGAATGGCGCGAAATTTGAATAGAAATCATTTTCACATGTCAAAACAAGCCTACCAACTTTCGTTTGTGTCGCACATCTGTTTGTCAGTGTTGCGATTTTTGTCCGTCAGTGTATATTGCTTGAATCCACGATTTTCTTTCGGTTCTGATGTGACTCGGCGTATTCTTAGACGTACCTCGTGCCTAGAGAAAGTTGTCAATATCTGGAGGAGCCACTGTTGTCTGTAAGCTTCTCTTTCTCCCTAAAAGCGTCCCACTTAGAATGACAGTATCTGTTGCGATATTTCTTACAACTCTCTTCTCAGGGAAAGGTTCTAGTAGTAATCAAAACATCTCCAATGAAATTCTCTTTTTATCAGCTGTACACTTTGTGAACAGATATTTCACGACAGTGCGAAAAGCTTCTCGAATCACACAAAGAAGAACTTTTTTATTGAAGCACACGTTTATAAACCAGATGTGTGAAAGGAAAGTTTATATCAGAGGTTGACATTTTGTTGTGGACTGAAGCGTCAATGTTGTCACTGCAATGACCTGATAACTTTCAGACGATGTAGCGCGTTTAATATGTGTACAGTGGAACCAAATGACGTAGTTTGGCACGGTTAGCAGTGCGTAAGAGGCAGATCCATAACGTGGAGCCTCCCTGAGATGAAGGCAGGGGTGTCTGCACGCAGCCGCGCTCCCATCGGCGCCGCCTGCCGGCGTCGCATTGGCGCCACGCAGCGGGAGTTAATTAACTGGCGCCACCGTGCGGCTGGCGGCGGGAGCGGCGCCGCAGACACAGTGCCGGAGCATGTTTTCTGCCCCGAGACTCCCCGCCGTCTGGCTGCGCAAGTTGTGAGCCCGAGGAGGATAAATTACGGCTGGTCTTCTTCATGAGGCGGCCCGGCCGCTCAATTATCGATGGGTCTCAGTACGCGGTCCGGCTCTTCCACCTGTACACTCTGCGCCAGGTAGCTGAAGGCTTGGTGACCATTGCGCATGCGCACAGAGGTATCGTTCAGCGCTTAGTACATTTGGCTGCCTTCGTGTCTCCGTTGTGTGTTTTTCCTCGGTTGTATGTCTAGTACGCAGTGACTTCAGATTGAAAATATGACGCCTATTTTTACATCAGTACTGAAAGACAGTAAACTGAATAGTTGGTCTCGGGAGATTGTTCATGACATTTTAATGTTTATGGAAGGTGGAGTCCACTCAGGGAGGAAGCAATCCGGTGCAGCAAAATTCAACTGAGGGCCCAAGAGGCCACAGGGGTTACAGTACGCAATGATTGTTCCACATCAAAATTTTGCAGTGGACTTTTGTTGACAGTAAAACACCAATAAGTACCACGACGAACACGAGAACATGACACTATTATCAGAGAAAAAATATTTTTACTATAATGTTTGCCAGACCAGAACTACGCACAGCAAGATTTCTTTTATGTCATGAAGGTAAATTATCTTTTTGCACTGTTAATAATATATTATCCGGAGCCCGCGTCCACCAGTAGAGCACATCATAAAATCTGCTGCTCTGCCCTGCAGTCCCGAAAGCTGAAAGAAATAATTTTAGTTCACTATTACCTGTCCGCTTCTTTGCGGTATGATTGGTTTCATTTAATGCAGTCTGAATGCGCCGCGACAGCAACTCGTTCGTTCGTAGTGCAGCTCTGCACCACGAATAATATTTAAGTAGCTGAAAATGTCTTAATAGGATGGGATAAAATACTAGGCAAGATTATAACAAATCATAATGCAAGTTTTCACTAAGTAACTGTATTCAAAAAATTTTGACAAATTAAATTCTTCACACCTTTACAAATAGAAGTTTCGTGAATGTAAACAACGTCTCCGTTTTCTCCCTAATGTTTTTAATTACTTCAAATAAGCCATTCTTTTTCTCGGAAGTTGCTTCTCTACAATAATATGAGCATGATTGCTTTTTATTATTTAATTATTTTTATTTTCCAGCGGAATCCTATTTTTTTAATAACCTCCATACAAAAATGGTTCAAATGGCTATGAGCACTATGGAACTTAACATCTGAGGTCATCAGTCCCATAGAATTTAGAACTACTTAAAACCTAACTAACCTAAGGACATAACACACGTCCATGCCCGAGGCAGGATTCGAACCTGCGACCTTAGCAGTCACACGGTTCCGGAATGAAGCGCCGAGAACCGCTCGGCCGCCGCGGCCGGCTAAACCACCTTACACTAGTGTTGCTACCTTGAACGTCTATACTTTCTTACAACTTAACGTTTAATTCTTTGCAGTGTAGGCACTCGTTTCCCGGTGAAGTAAAAGTCCTAAATAATTTTCCTAACAACGGCCTGACCAAAACTGTCAATGTGTCTTTTAACTGTTTTGCGTTTACTTTTTTATCTGGACCTGAAAATTTCCTTTCTCCTCCAGTTTACGATAGCCTGCCTACCCCTTTAATTTCCTGGGTACTGTTACGCGAAACGTAAAAGTATTGATAACGAAATAATTTTCAGTAACCTTTTCAATACCTATGAAATAAGGAAGATCTGATGAACTTTATAGCGAGGTACAGTAACGAAACCATGTTCCTTTTATAGAAAGCCAGATCCAGAATAATAAGAACATAATGTATTTTGTTTTGTTGAAAATCAATGATCCAAACCAAGTCACAGCACAGCCCCCTTAAAAAGTATTTCAGGGCTAATTTTCGTAGTAACATATTTTATCTCATATATTAGTTGTTACGCGAGCAATAACAAAGCAGAGACTGCGAAATTCCGTAGTTGTTTAAGATGAGAACTCGCAGTCAAAGTTTGCCGAGCTCCGCGGCAGTTGTCTCCGTGACGTCACCTATGCTTTCAGATATCTGGCGTGTAGTGTACTACTTACCGAGTTCCGTAAATTACCTTAGCAACACTGTTGTGAATCAGAAGGATATGATTCACAAACCGCTCTTCTCCGTATCTGGAGTGGGGGGGGGGGGGGGAGGGGCGTAATGGAAAAAAACTTAGCCCAAACTGAAGAAGCTGACAGAAGGGTTGAAATGCAACAACTCTGGAACAGCATTCTTTATCTTTGAAATAATCCTCAACCAGTAAAAGCTTTGGAATGCTAAGAACAACAAAGACAGTCAATGGACATATGCATGAAGATCAGTGAACACAATGTATTGTTTACCCAACGATGTTGTGTATTAAAGCAGGTGTTCAAAATGACGACCACCATAATAGACAGCCTTAACAGAAAATACTGGGGCATTCCATCCACATCACGTATCGTACGAACCTCGTCAGACGCTGCAAGTACCCTCTCGAAAAATGTTTCTTCGTCAGTAGCCGGTGCCATGTACACGAGGATGTTGATATACCCTTACAAATTAATGGGGTGCAGGTCAGGGGAGCTAGGTGGCCAAGCAACTAGACCTTTGAAAATAAAGGGCAGCAGCGAAACCAATGAAGTATATAGCTACGAAAAAGAGTAGTACAAAATATTATCTACATGATTGCCTGAATATCTAGACCTACATTGCCACTCTGCAACTCTCAATTAGGTGCCTGGCAGAGGATTCATCGAACCAAATTCAAGCTACTTCTGTACCGTGCCGAACAGTGCATAGGAAAAGCTTAGTCTGAGGTGAAAAAAGACATGTGATACCTCCTAATATGGTGTCGCACTTGTTATGACAATGTGTAGTGCACCAACTCGAGTGACATCGACGTAGCAATTCGCTGAAACTCTACTGTACAAATATTGAGCCATGCTGCGTCTATGGCCGTCCATATTTGCGAAAGAGGTGCCGGTGAGGGATTCTGTGCACGAATTGAACTCTCGATTAGGCCCCTTAAATATTCGATGGAGTTCATGTGAGTGGCTATATCATTCTCTCGAATTGTCCAGAATGTTCTTCAACGCATCGCGAACAATTGTGGTCAGGTAACATTTCTGTCCATAAGAATTCCAACTGTCTTCGGGAACACGAAGTCCAAGAACGACTGCAAATAGTCTCCAAATGGCCAAACGTAACCATTTCCAATCAGTGATCGGTTCATTTGGGGCAGAGGACACATTACATTCAATGTAAACAGAGCTAACACTGTTATGGAGCCATCACCGGTTTCCACAGTGCCTTGTTGACAACTGTGGTCCGTGGCTTCGAGGGGTCTGCGCCACACTCTAACGCCACCGTGAGCTCTTACCAACAGGAATAATGACTCATCTCATCAGGTCATGGTTCTCCGGTCGTCCAGGGCCCAACCGACATCGTCGAGTCCAGAAGATGCACTGCAGGCGATGTCGTGCTGTTAGTAAAGGTACCCGCATCAGTCATCTGCTGCCATAGCCCATTAACGCGAAATTTCGGCGCAGT
This sequence comes from Schistocerca nitens, assembly GCF_023898315.1. Lineage (NCBI taxonomy): Eukaryota > Metazoa > Arthropoda > Insecta > Orthoptera > Acrididae > Schistocerca > Schistocerca nitens. Next base: position 975,889,711 of record NC_064614.1, on the reverse strand, counting down.
GTCCTAGCAGATACGTCCATCGTACGTCCCATTGACTTCTTCTGACATATCACTGCTAGTTTTTTTGCAATGACAATGTGTTAGTAGTGACAGCTCTATGCAAACGCCAGTAGCTCGGTCCTTATGTGCAGACAATCGGCCACTGCGTTGTCCGTGGTGAGAGGTAATGTGTTCCCAGCACACTCCTAACACTGTGGATCTCGGAATATTGAATTCCCCAATCATTTCTGAAATGGGACGTCCCATGCATCTAGCTTCAGCTAACATTCCACTTTCAAATTCTGTTTATTCCAGTCGTGTGGCCATTATCACGTCAGAAACGTTTTCACATGAATCACCTGAACACAAATGCGAGCTCCGTCGATGCACTGCCCTTTTGTAGCTTGTGTACGTGGTACTACCTTCATCTGTATATGTCCATGTCGTTGTCCCATGGCTTTTGTCACCTGACCGTAAATATTTCAGATTTCTATTATTTTATTATAGTGACCAATATTCCATATGTAGGTGGACGCGAACAAAATATTTCCACACCCCGAGGAGAAAGTAGCTGACTGAAATCTCATAAGAACGTCCTATTGTTTTCATGATTGCCACTCCAATTCGCGTGTCATATCCGTAGCACTCTTCGCCTAGTTCGCGGTAATACAAAACGAGATGCCCGTGTTTGAGGTTTTTCCAAGTCCTCCGTCAATCAAATCGGACATGGTTCCCAAACAACACAGAAATACTCTAGTGGTGGGCGGGCAAGCGACGTGTAAGCAGTCTTTAGTAGACCTATTGTATTTTTTAAGTTTTCTGCCAATAAATCACAGTCTCTGCTTTACTTACCCCTGAACATTATCGATGAGATAGTTCTAATTTAAGTTATTCGTAATTGTAATCTTCAAGTATTTATCAGAATGTACAGCCTTTAGATTTAGTGATTTATCGTATAACCGAAATTTATCGGATTCCACATAGTAGTATGTGGGTGACTCAACACTTTTCATTATACAGAGTCAACTGCCACTTTTGGCACCGTACATGGATCTTGTCTAAACCATTTTGCAATTGGTTTTGGTTATCTGATGACTTTACAGGGCAGTAAATGAAGGCATCGTCTGCAAACAGTCTATGAGAGTGATTCAGACTGTCTACTAAATCCTTTATATATATCAGCAACTGGGACGACACTCCAAAAACATGCAATTTGATTAGAAATCGCTTGTGAGAACGGTGTCAAAAGCCTTCTGGAAACATAAGAATGTGGAATCAATTCGACATCTGCTGTCGATAACATTCATTATTCCATAGGAATAAAGAGCTAGTTCTGTTTGACAACAACTGTATTTTCCGAATCTGTGTTGGCTATTTTGTGAAGAAACTTGAGGAAACTCATAATTTTCGAACAAAGTATATATTCCAAAATCCTACTGCTGACCGACGTTAGCGATACAGGTCTGTAATTTAGCGGATCTGTCCTGTTTCCTTCGTTGGGCACTGGTGCGACTTGAGCTACATCCCAATCTTCAGGTAAGAATCTTTCGTCTGCTTTGGTGAAGGAATTTCGGAAAACCGTGTTTGGTAACTCTGCTGTAGCGGCGCTGCCATCAGTAACATCACCATCGTTATCGCGGAGTGAAAGTACTGATTGTGTCTTGTCGGTGGTATACATTATATACGAACAGAATCTCTTTGGGTTTTCTGTCAGATTTCGAAACAGAGTTTCATTGCAGAAACTATTAAAAGCATCTGTCATCCAAGATCACGCTAAATGTCGAGCATCTCTTGCAAAGCTTCGGGTTTTTGTGTTTTCTTTTCAATGTGTCACGCTCTTTTCTTTGCTTCTGCAACAGCGTTCTGACCTGTTTTGTGTACTATGATGGATCAGTATAATTGAACCGTTGCGCGATCTACAGCTCGCGCCACGTCTTCTGGAATACAATCTTTGGCGTGAAGGGAGCGTCTTGGCACGTTTGCCGCTAGAGCCGTTTAGGCGGTCTTCCAGGAGAAACAGTATGTGAAGCAGATGGGTAAGCGCAGGTCTGCAGGACAACGGGCCGGCTGTTTGCTCTCCCGCCCGAATGACTTCCATGTTGTTCTGGCTGAGCATCTTGCGGACATGAGGGAAGAGCGCCGGAAACGGAAGTGGACACCTTATGCCTTGGTCCGACCAGGTCTGGAGGCAAGTGCTGGGTCGTCATAATCCACACATCGTATGGCCTCTCAAAGTTTTTCCAATGTTTGTCTTCGCTCAGCAGCACTGTGTGTTGTTCGGTGAGCTACTTTTAGTTCGCTGCTTCGGTGGCAAGATCACGCGGCATTCGTAAAGACTGATCTTGCTCTCCGTTATGAGCGTTTGTGCTCTGCTGCTTCTATATCGGATTTCGCGCGGCTTCCTGTTGTTGTTGTTATTCTCTGTTTCTGTGTGTGGCCAGGCGATTTTAGGGGGTGTCGCTCGCATCAAAACATAATAGCTTCCCTTTAAAACATAGTAGCTTCCGTTTGGTAACTGTCATAGAGTTGTAATTTGGTGGTATGTTTTAAATTACTGAGGTTTTGTATATCGCTTTAATGTTTAATACATATTTACTTAGGACGTTAAAAGTATTCATTTTTATTTGTTTATTTATTTATTTATTTATTAGCCCACAAATCTCATAGCATGTATTTTAGTGCGTCATAGTTCCAAACCAAGCTTTTGTTTACATAGGGTGGTTAATCAGCCTACCGTTCGCTTCTTCCTTCCACCAATGCTCTCTGCCCCTCGCGATGGTTAGGTATTTACCGCTTACGCCTCGTGGGGTGAAGCTGAATGTCGGTTCGCGGCGGAACATGGTCACCATATGATGTTAATTGGGAGTGGTTACCTTGGTCAAAAAAATGGTTCAAATGGCTATGAGCACTATGGGACTCAACATCTGTGGTCATAAGTCCCCTAGACCTTAGAACTACTTAAACCTAACTAACCTAAGGACATCACACACATCCGTGCCCGAGGCAGGATTCGAACCTGTGACCGTAGCAGTCGCGCGGTTCCTAACTGAGTGCCTAGAACCGCTAGACCACCGCGGCCGGCTACCTTGGTCAGTTATCTATTAGCGACTCTTCATAAATGTTTTGTAACGCTACCAGTGTCTAACGTGACGACTTAAATTTTTACTCGTTTTACTTAAAAATTACTTCTCAGTTCATAAGTGTTTCACTGTGTTTTTGTGCCGTATTGCATGTTCGAACTGTTGCATTCAAAAGGGCTCTGGTGAGCAACGTATCGGACCTGCCCTAAGTAATTTGTGGTCCGTTCGCCCAGACCACATTTCCCAGCGTATGGTGGTTTCACACGAAGGAGATTGATTTGTTTTTTGTTCCCTTTTAAGTAAATCCTCTTTCGGTAATCTTTAACCATTTTAGTCAAAGATATTCTACAAATAATCGTGTCTTGCTGTTTTAAAGACTGTTTTCTTAGAACCACTGAAGAGATTGTTACCTAACTTCAACTGCTGAAATATTACCTTGCTTTTCTTGCTGATACTGGCCTTAAATATTTCAATAATAGTAAACTGTGGCACAGAAAAATTGTATATTTTGAAAAAAGAATAACATTTGTTGTTAATGTCAATTTTCATACTTCATGTTCCCACGAATGCCTTTTTAGAGAGTTGAGAGCAAGTATTTGAATGAACATTGTAACCTTTCGTCAACAATCTACTAAAACATGTAAACTTCTTGATCGACTATCGGTAAATGTTCTTAAAAGATTTCGTTAATTACATATTTTTGTCTTAATATTTCGAAGTCCTGTTGACCTAATTTGTAAAGTTATGTTGGCTGACAGGTGTTAATTAAAGCTGGATAGGAATTATGTTCAGTCCTTACTTTGCCCCGTCGTTCTGTTCCTAAGCAACCTTACACCAAAAGTGTCCACTAGTCAATCGCCGTCAATATAGTTCTTTGAATATGAACCACATCTAGTATATGTTCACATAGTCCGTTGGGAAGTAGCGAAGACTGTTTCTTAGGAAGGCGTCAAGTGAATTTTTCTCTTCTTTTTTAAATAAATGCATTTTGGGTTTATTTTCGGTGGGTTTGGACGCTACTGTATTCAGTCTCGCTACTGCAAACCGGTATCCGTCCTGACGTTCCCATTTTGCTCCGGATTACGTACTGCTAACACATCAAGTATGTTTTCGCAACCATTTACTGTTCGAGTGGTCTGCTGAACCAAATGCACAAAATAATTTTCGGAGAAAGCGTTTAGTACAGTTCCTGACCGTGTTTTATACGTACCAACGGCTTTGAATACGAATTTTCGTCAGCATATAGAGGGTAGCTTGAATTCACCATCAACTATAAATGTATGAGTGGGCTCTCTGTTTGAAACGATACTCAGTTTCCTTTCAGCTGTTCAGCACTTGTATCATCTGAGTCGAGGGGCGGGGTGTGGTCACTAAATGGAACCCATTATTCATTTACTGTACGTATAACCCCTTATTGTATACGATATTTGATTCGTTCAATTACTATCCATTCTAACACTGACACAGTATCTACTCTGTGAAAGCCAGTGGAAGGAAGGAATGTGAATGACAGTGAAGAACAACGGGATTTCAGATGTCATGTGAAAATTAATTGGAAAAATTCATAGAAAGTGAAATTCACCCACGTAGGAAGTCTCTAGCAAAACTCCCTTGAGCAACTCTTGCGTACTGTTCGTCGATAAAGAACACGTGTCAAATACCACTAGGACAAACAGAATAGTCGTAGAAGAAATGCGCACTTCGTAAGAAGATCCTTTCTTGTTTGTTTCGGTGCTTTCATGGTACTTTCGTTATACAGCCTAACAGATGAACAGAACTCTTACAGTTTCTAAATATCCGTAAAGATATCATCTCTGGTGCAAAACCTGATGTTGGAAAATGAGGAATTTCAGATTCCGTCTTGAATTTGTGTGCTTAGAAATCCTGACGGGACTTTAGGAAAGCAAGTCTACATAGAGCCCATTCACACTGAAATATACCGTCCCAAAAGAACTGATCACGATCTAAAGCAGAAAAGAAGAGTTATGAAAATATCATTAGACCAGGCTAGCTCTGTGAGCTGCAGTAGTTGAGGCAGAAACAGGATCATTTAAGAATTGCTGTTAAAATAAATGGCTAGTCATACAAAGAGATAAACAGGGTTGACCACCACACCTTTTACCGAAAAAAGAACCAGATAAAGTGAAAATTTTCCAAGTATCCATAAAAAATTCGCAGATTACGGAAGCAGAGTACCAAGAAGACCCGGTATTGACATATCCTATAAACCACAACGAAGGTACGTCATTATTTGAATACTGCATGTAACGATCGCCAGCCAGTTACCACAGCAGGAGTATACAAAATCCCTTGAATATTCGGTCAAATACATATGAACTACTATAAAGATCATCAACACTCAGCTAAAAAGCACAAGAATATCTGTTGTGTGGGAAATCCGCATAAATCAGCAGTTGCAGATCATGCGTTGGAATCAGAGAACCATCAAATCCGTTTCTCTGATACAATGTCAAGTCTTATAATTATTATGAAAGGATGTACATAATGATCATAAGAACTCAAAAGAACAAAAACAACATTTGGCGAAAAGAAAAAAGAGCACAGATAGACATGTTATGGGCCTTAGTGCTAAATCAAACAAACTGGGTCAAATGTTTCCACTATAGGCTTCACAAGAAACACCGGCGCGACTCTGCGATCTTAGGCAGCATTCTGATGACGTCACGTACCGGCCTTTGCGCTGGTACTATCTCATCTTCGAGATGAGATGAGATGAACTTTTTACTGGATACATAATAAACACATCCAGTTTGCCTGGGTAGTGTTACAGACGGAGTAGCCACTATGCCGCAGTCGAAAACATGTTTCTTTCCTTGAGGTTTTGTCTCTTCATGCTGGAGACATTATCAGCCGCTATAAAGACTCAGATGGAAGTTTAAAACAAATTGTCTCAGCAAGCCGAAGATTTTATACGTATCAACGCAAAGGTCGGTTCGTGACGTCATCAGAATGCTGCCCAAGATCGCAGAGCCACGCCGGTGTCTGTTTTCCATTCGCTAGGTGCAAGTCTTTCGAGGTGACGCCACTTCAGCAACTTGCGCGTCATGGGGATGAAATGATGATGATTAGGACAACACATTACCCAGTTCTGAGTGGATAAAATCTCCGACTCAGCTACCGGGAGCGGACGTTGTTTCTTATGAAGCATATAGCGCAAACATTTGGCGCAATTTGTTTGATGTAGTACTAAGGCCCATAATATGTCTATCTGTGGTCTTTTTTTCTTTTCGGCTAATGTTATTTTTGTTCTTTTGAGTTTTTATGGTCCTTAGGCACATCCCTTCATAATAATTATAAGACTTGACATTGTATCATAGAAACGGATCTGGTGGTTCTCTGATTCGAGTGCATGGTCTGCAACTGCTGATTTATGCGTATTTCCCACACGACAGATATTCTTGTGCTTTTTAGCGGAGTGTTGATGATCTTTTTAGTAGTTCGTGTGTAGTTGACCGAATATTCAAAGGATTTTGTATACTACTGCTGTGGCAAATTTCTGGCGATGGTTACATGCAGTGTTCAAATGATGACGTACCTTCGTTGTGGTTTAGAGGCTATTTCAATACCGTGTGTTTTTGGTACTCTGCTTCAGTAATCTGTGAATACAAACTGGACGTGTTTATTATGTATCCAGTAAAAAGTTTTCAAATAATTAATCCTGTGGAACAATATCACGTTGAGGCTTAGAAATGCTGGAGCCCACCCCCCTATCACCCGTTGACTGTTACAATTAGCTATAAGTAATAATGATTGTTTTGTATTTATCTTCAGCATGTTTTCTAGAACATCATCATACGGAAGCCTTCTGCTATACTTATCTACTGTTTTTAAATATGGGAGTTGACTTTTTAACGTAAGGGAGTTTAACAATTATCGAAAATCAGAGCAATGGTCGAAATGTAGTGTTTTGTAGAAATAAATAGTTCGACAGATTTGTGTCACAACTAATATCAGCACTATTATCATCCCTTCTTCTGAAAATTTTATGGCGAGATTACCAACTAATTTAGAATAGGTACAAATAATGAAAACTGTAAATTTTGACCTATTATACAAAAGCATAAGCGATATATCGATTACAAAGATGTAAGTGTGAAAGAACGCTGCGAGGCAGCTATCGCTGAGGCAGAGTATGTGTAAGAAAGAGCTTATGTTATGTTGCGCAGTAGAGGGCTGTGACTGCTCAGAGTAGCAGGAGTAGCACACCATAGGCCGGCAGTGTCTGTTGGGATGCTCCGGAGTGGACAGTCTCTTAGTATTAAGTAACTAGTGTAATAATGTCAGTGTTGTGTATTAATGCTTTAAGGAAGAAATGAGGTTTGAGGTAAAAGTAATTAAGAAACTGCTCCAAATACTACAATGAAATTTGGTTGAAAAATCTTTCTACATATTGTCACATCGAAGTACAATAAGGTAATCAATATTCAGGTATTTATGCGCTTTCGCTGTAGAACAAATTTGAATGAGACTAGCTTTGTATGTAACCCCAAGTTTTTATTGTATTATTTGTGAAGATTGTTTGTTTGCCCTAAATGTAATTTTTGTAATATGGCTTACCAATTGCAAGTAAGTTTCACGGCATAGTAAGATTTTCGAGTAAGATGTTACAGTCATTCTGCTCAGTGACGTTCCGCCTCTCAGTTGCAGTTCTTTTTTTAAACAAATTATAAATGTGTCTCAGTAAAATGTAATGCATTTTGGCTTTTGCAACTTTAATTTGTATAGTAGTTCTGAGAGCGGAACAACGCATTATCCAAGGCGACACCAATACGAGGTAAGAAATTTATTTCGCATAGTTTTAGGATTTTCGCACAAGGACCACTTTTGTACTTATTGTGATTTAAAGGGCCGTAAGGTAAGATCGAGTAGATTTGAATGTACTTACCTCTAACTTGTCATTGTTCCCACGGGTTGTAATTAGTTTTGGTTCACTGGTGTTTCTTTCCTGCTAGTAGACAGATTGTTTAAAACAGGGCCTGTTAAATATACAGTTACACGTATTCAGATACGTAGTCTGCATACCACTTGGTACAACTGTTCTTTGTTAGACATAAACATCACACTTTGCATTAGACCAAACCTTTACAAGTGCTTCGTTTTGTTTCATTGCGAAAAAGTAAGCAATAGCGTCCACCGGTTAAGTAACCCTTGGAAAAAATCGGACGGGGAAAGTAATGAGAACGGTGTGTCAGCGCCACATGCTGAGTGATTATTGCGAAGGAGACAAGAGGTGCCGCGTACACAAGTGAGACAGCGCAATCAGCGCCTGACAGAACTTGAAAGACGCCGCATTTTGGGCCTCCATTTTGCCAGCTGATCGAATCTCGCAAATATAGATTTGAGGGGCATTCGTATGTGACAGTGGCCCGTTATTAGACAGCATGGGAACGTGAGAGTAGACAGATTCGTCGTCAAGAATCCAGTCGACCAGGTCTAGCCTCCCCAGAGAGGGGATCGCCGTATTGTGCACCAGGCACATCGTAACCCCTGTACTTCTGTGGCCGCCATCAGAGATCAAGTGACGGGCTTCTTGCAAAATTATGTGTCATCGCGTACCCTTGGTTGGCGACTAGAAGACGGACTAAGGAACTACCGTCCCACGCATAGCCTGTTGTCAAACTGCAACACAGATGGCTTCGTTTCCAGTGCTACTGTGACCGGGAAATATGAATTGCTGGCGAATGGCGTCGCTTTGTGTTCAGCGATATTCTGGTTCTGCTCTATCTGAGAGGACCACAGCCAGCGCGTGTGGTGAGCACGTGGTTAGTGGTCCCATTCTGTCAAAGTGCAAGACAGGCACAGCGGTATTATTCCTGGCGTCATGGTACAGGGAACCCTCATGTATGACTTTCGCTCACGGTTATTAGTGACTGAGGTGACTTTGACGGCGCAGCGGTGTGTTACAAACGTCCTGCATCGTCGTGTTATCAACCCCCTTCAACGTGGTTCACTTCTTCTTCCATGAAGTAAAGGATGATTATAACTGAACTTTCAAACCGTTGTTGAAATAACACCATTGGTCATAATGACGTCAAATTGCAACGGAATATTATCAGAGAAGGGGGTAACGTATGGCAGAAGAAAAATAGATAGTTACTTATGTAGCAATAGATGGCGCTGTAAGAATCATAATTTAATAGTGGTCGACTACAAATGACAAATGCATCATACAACAATGCCTAATGTGAACGTTTGACGTTAAACAAACTCTACTAATCAGTGTGCAGATGTGACGCTGTTACTTACGTTAGCCCATACACCATGACAAGGTCATATCACATCGAATGGTAAAAATAGTTCTGAGGCCAAAAACCGCATAAAAAGCATCAATCACATCAGTTTTTAATTGTCCTGAGGCCAAAAACCGCGTACAGAGCGTCAGTCACATCGGTTTTTAATTGTCCTGAGGCCAAAAGCTACATAAGAAGCATGAATCGAAATCAGTTCAGGTTATTAATTTCCGTGTGACTGACGCAAAACATGTTCAATATGCTGTCCACCGCTTTCTGCAACAAGTTGAAATCGAGAAACAGCATGTTCCACAACTGATGAAAGTATTTCCTGGGTTAGCCCGCCGCTGGTGGCCGAGCGGTTCTAGGCGCTTCAGTCTGGAACCGCGTGACCGCTACGGTCGCAGGTTCGAATCCTGCCTCGGGCATGGATGTGTGTGATGTCCTTAGGTTAGTTAGATTTCAGTAGTTCTAAGTTCTAGTGGACTGATGACCAGAGATGTTAAGTCCCATAGTGCTCAGAGCCATTTTTTTATATCCTGGGTCACGTACAGAATATGTTGCGCAATGCGTGCCTGCATTGTAGCTAAGTGTGCAATCGGAACACTGAACACAACATATTTCAGATAGCCCCACAGCCAGAAGTCACACGGATTAAGATCAGGTGATGGGGACGGCTAGGCTCTAGGCAAATGGCGGCTGATAATTCCAACATTTCCGAAATGGCGCTTCAGCAGTTGCTTAACTGGATTTCGAATGTGCGGAGTTGCACCATCTTGCATAAAAGTGATCCCATCCACACACACACCCTGTAGGAGAGCTGGAATGACGTGGTTGCGCAAAAGACACTCATAGCGCTTATCAGTGACGGTTTAGGTAAAGGGCCTGGAAGGACCTGTCTCTTCGGAAAAATATGGCCCTATGATAAATGATGCCATACACCCGAACCACACAGTAACCTTTTCAGGATGAAGTGGTATTGGTTGATTTGCTTGTCGATTTTCCGTTGCCAATATTCGACAATTCTGTGTATTAACATACCCTGTCAGATGGAAGTGTGCTTCGTCTGTCCATAAAATCTCCCACGGCCATTCATTGTCCACTTCCATACGAGCAAGAAATTCCAAAGCAAAGCTTTCTCTTGCTGGCAGGTCAACAGGAAGGAAGTCGTGTACATGGGTAATTTTGAATGGATAGCAAAGAAGGATGTTTCGTAGCATTTTACGCACGGTGCTCATGGGTATGTCCAATGTTCGGACAATTCTCCGTGCACTACCCATTTGCACACAACCACTCGTCTCCTCCTGCATTGCTGTGGCCACTGCTTCCACTGACGTCGAATCAATTAGTTTCCTCTGTCTACCAGGCTGCACACTAAAAGAACCCTTTGTTTCGAATTTCCGAATCATTTTATCCAGAACCACGGCAGTCATCGGACCAACGCCTTTTTTCAAATCCACCATTTTCTCGAACTTCTGCAGAGCGACGTGTGCACAGTCATCATTCTTGTAATACAGCTTTACAAGCAGAGCGCGATCCTGCATTGAGACAGTCATGGCGAACGTGGCAGATGCGAAAGGAGCAAAAGTCGTGTACCCAGAGTGTTTACACCAAATTCAATGGGTTGTGCGCTTGACAGGTGTTTTACGTTTTCTGACACATACAGCTCCATCTATTGGTCTATTTTCACACAATTTTTTTTTCTTCTGCCATACATTTCCCCCTTCCCCGATAATATTCCGTTGCAATTTGACGTCATTCTCACCAGTGGTGTTATTTCTGCAGCGTTTTGTAAGTTAAACTGTAATTATAATAACCCTTCATATTACGAATCATCAAGAACATCATGAGGGATGAGTTTCCTAATCACCTCACTTTGGCTATAGATTTGTGGACAGAAAGAAATTTAGTCGTGAATTACCCTCACAGGAAAAAAATCCCGTATCATCAAAGGTCAACAGACACAGTGTCCTTTAAATATGCACTGTTGGTCTGAAAGAAATCTGCGTACATCCGTCGGTTAGCAACTTGTGCAGAATAACTGGTGGAATACTTGTTGATCCTAGTTTTGGGGGAATATTGGATGGATAAAAGTATGCGTATTTCTAGGGGGACGAACTGCCATTATGGGTTCGCGATTTTATCTGATGTGTCCAAAAGAAGATACGGAAGACAGTCTACTTAGAGGAGTGCCAAGTTGCCTTTCACTCAGGTGCAGATCAGGGTGTAGAAATGGCACACTCGCAAACTACTTTCTTACGCATTCTTCTTATATCGCCGCGCGGGATTAGCCGAGCGGTCTAGAGCGCTACAGTCATGGACTGTGTGGCTGGTCCCGGCGGAGGTTCGAGTCCTCCCTCGGGCATGGGTGTGCGTGTTTGTCCTTAGGATAATTTAGCTTAAGCAGTGTGTAAGCTTAGGGACTGATGACCTTAGCAGTTAAGTCCCATAAGATTTCACACAATTTTGAGCATTTTTTTTCTCTTCTTATATCGCGCAAATAGATCCGAAGCCGACAAATATTCGCCAAACGTAGATGTGAGCAGACAAACTCCTCCACTGGGCAGAGAGTATGCATCACAGGACAGTACAGAACAGTGCCTGAAGAAAGTGCCTCAGGACTAATCTAAAGTAGCCGCAAAGCAGAACCAAACTGGACAGTGAACAAGCGATGTAAGCAACAAAAAAAAAAAAAAAAAGGGGTTCAAATGGCTCTGAGCACTATGGGACTCAACTGCTGTGGTCATTAGTCCCCTAGAACGTATAACTAGTTAAACCTAACTAACCTAAGGACATCACACACATCCATGCCCGAGGCAGGATTCGAACCTGCGACCGTAGCGGTCTCGCGGTTCCAGACTGCAGCGCAGAACCGCGCGGCCACTTCGGCCGGCAGCGATGTAAGCTGTCGTTAACGGCTACTGGAGTGAAAGAAGATATAAATACAGATCAGTGCCACACATAGTGTTAATATTGTAGTTAAGTACTGTGAAAATTCTTTCAATAAGTCATTGCACATTTTTGCTAATCTGCATCGCCGTCTACTTTTGACTGGCATGTTGCATAACTTCATTTGACGCGGCGACGAATCTGTGCAGTTTCTGCGAAGAGGTGAGCCACCTCATGTTGGTAACTTATTCCAGTGGTAGTGATTTCTCTATTTGCCACACGTTTCACGCTAAGAGCATCTGCTGAATACAAAATTGCGCTTGAGGAACGTCTATCTATGTGGATCCACCGTAATGGCTGCTAACAAGGGGAATACGCGAAAGCTGCAAAAGCTATTACAGCACTAAAACCGGCCATAAGAGCGTCATTGTAAGATCTATGTGGGAATTGTTGTTTCAAACTTTAATCAAAATTTAGATTTATTCTCGTTAAGAGCGAATATGCTGCGCAAAACAAAACAAAAAATGGTCAAATGGCTCTGAGCACTATGGGACTTGACATCAATGGTCATCAGTCCCCTAGAACTTAGAACTACTTAAACCTAACTAACCTAAGGACACCACACACATCCATGCCCGAGGCAGGATTCGAACCTGCGACCGTAGCAGTCGCGCAGCTCCGGACTGAGCACCTAGAACCGCAAGACCATCGCGGCCGGCCGCAAAACAAAGGTACCTATTTAAAAATATGGTAGTCTCTGCTCCATTTTACAGAAAATAACGTAATACAATACTGCCAACGTATGGTTCCCTGTAACTCACGCGAAAATGATTATTACTGTTTTTTATTTTATTTTTTTTTCGAGTGTACTGTTCTAATGAAATGTAGATCCGTCAAATGAATAGTCAAGAATTTATTAAAGAAGATGTAACAAGCGCAACTCTCATTTAATGCGAAATACCTGTGGTTGTATAACATTGTAAATTGCTCATCTTTCCTCCCTGGTCGCTCTGGACATAGGGCCACCTTAGAAATCATTTGAAAATCAGTCAAGAGCTACTGCAGATGTCAGCTTAATGCCCATCTGAATTCTATGGCAAATGTAAAATTCTGAATCGTCTCAGGACTAGTTTCTGCACAAGGCGACGTAAGATTCACGACTGCAGTTGCCACGAGCCTGAGATGTGCACAGGAGCGTGCGCAGAAACCTCGGCGGAGAAGTCGTAAAACGTCTCCAGGAGGAACTGGAGCGACCGAGGTTAGTGGTGCTGAAGTGGTCCAGATAAGCCCTGGTGGGGCAGCCGAGTTGCGCTCGTGCCGCCCAAGTTTAACAGAACGACTAAGGCTGCCTAGAGCTGTCTACAGTCCCGACAGGTCTGTGCACGGCGCGCAGAAACTAGACACGCACGAGGGTGACACCGTTGCAGAGAGTACAGTACGAGGAGCAAACCAGGTCCGCTTCACGTCAAAGAGAGCGAAACAGCTAAAAAATTCGTTTTAATTTCATTAACAGTACCATGGCTTAAGGGTCCATTCCCTTCAATCTTCCTACAATACAAAATATTTTTATGTTTACTAAGATGGTATCTGTTCTTTCGGACATGTCCGAAAGAACAGATACCATCTTAGTAAATAAATATAGTTAAGGCTCACCGGCCACTTGAGCATCTTCTTCTTCTCTGCGAATGCACAAACATTGCCCGAACTCTTACGGGAATCGGCAACGCGCCGCGAGTAATGAGTATAATGGGCGGGGGCACTACGAGTGTAGTGCGGGACAATACGTTGAGAATGTGGGTTTCGTGGGAGGCTAGCCAGAGATAAATCCCTGCAGTCGCGCTATCCTCTGTGTCCTCGGTGGCTCAGATGGAGAAAGGGTGACTTTTTACACCGAAGAGATAGCACCGTTGTTCGCTGGACGCTTTGATAACTATATAGTGGGCGGCGACTTTAATTGTGTCGTCGACAAAAACGACCAAGTACCTCATTATGTGCCATGCATGGAACTGCGTGCGTTGATTACCGAAATGGCGCTTCTGGATACCTGGGAACTGCAGCATGGTGACAGACCGGGTTATACGTTTGTCACGGGACACTCGGCGAGTCGACTTGATAGAGTGTACGTGACACGAGCTCTACGGACGACGATACTGGATGCCGAAATATGGCCAGCGGCTTTTACGGATCATATGGCGTACGTCTGTACGATTTCCCTAACGCGTCAGAAGATATGGCGGAGTAAAGGTCACTGGAAAATGAATTGTGCACTTTTACGTGACACTGAATGTCACCGGTCGATAGAGGCGGCCTGGGAGACCTGCGTTCGCCACCAACGAGCATACACCTCGGTTCTCCAGTGGTGGATTAAATGCGCAAAACCAACGTTACGGAGAACGTTGATACGATACGGGCAGGACAAATCGCAGTGGAACCGCACAACGGCTGATTTTTATTTTACAGCCCTGAGGGAGCTGATGACCCAACAACCATCGCCGGAAAGGCACACGGCCATGCGCAGGATAAAAGCCAAGTTATTACAGCTGACGAGACTAAGAATGGAAGGTATAATGGTCCGGGCGAGATTGGCGGACACAGTTGCTGCCGAAGCCCCCTCCATGCACCACGTGGTACGTGAACGCCAACGACGACGCAGGACATTGATCAGGGAACTAATCTCTGAAACTGGCCAGCAAGTTGTGCACTAGCGTGATATTGCGCATGTGTTTACCGACTATTTCCGCCAGTTATATGGACCTGTACATGTGAACCACGAGACACTCCATGATGTCATCTCAGAAATGCCAGATAGAGGACCACCACTGGATGCAGAGACTTTCATCACAGCGATAACAGAGGACGAGCTGACAGACGCAATTGCCAGGGGGGGCTCCGAACAAGTCCCCAGGACAGGACGGCTTCCCAATTGAATTTTACCGCGCCTTTGCATACCTCATGGGACGGACCTGGATTCAGATGTACAAAGAACTCCTGTTACCGCAGACTGAGATACCTGCCGAATTCACGGAGGGTATCATCATCCCAATACCCAAACCTCGCGGTGGCAGAAATCCAGGAGATCATAGACCACTCACTCTCTTGAACTGCGACTATAAGATTTTCGCGCGCATCCTTGGGGCTCGCCTGCGGTCTTCACTTTCTGATAGACTCCTCATAGATCAAACTTGCCTCGGCGGTAAGAGCAACGTACATACGGCGCTCAGTGACTACCGAGATATCATCGCATTAGCAGCGGCATGCCGAGTGCGTGGGGCACTCGTCGCTATTGACTTCGATCATGCGTTCGACAGAGTGGATCATACCTTTTTGCATGCGGTGATGGGCAGATTGGGAATCCCACAGGCCTTCATCCTAGTGATCATGCGACTGTTACACGGCGTACGATCAAAGGTCTCGGTGAATGGGCGGGGCACTGACTACATTGTTATTTCAAGGTCAGTTCGTCAAGGTTGCCCCCTTTCGACATTTTTGTATGCAATGGCTTTGGAACCCTGTCTATATGGTCTCTGAAGACGGTTGGAGGGAGTGCCGTTGCCACAACTGACCTTTCATTGCCGCGCTTATGCTGACGATGTGATGCTGGTGGCACGGACAGGCGAAGAAGTACGTACGGCGTTGGCATGGATACAGCGATACGGGATGGCGGCAGGAAGCGTGCCTAATCTACAAAAATCACTCTGCATGAATGTCGGTCGAGGATTACAACCGGGGGAGGAAGGCCCGCTCATCTTAGTTAAGACCATAAAATGCCTAGGTATTACGTTCCACACGGATGTGCAGCGGACAGCAGCGGATAACTACCGACGCATATTGAAGCTGATGCGGACAATGGTGCTGTTACAGAAATTAAGAGCGTTGGATATGATTCAGAGGGTGACCTATGTTAACGTATACCTAGCACCGAGACTCACTCGCGTAGCGCATGTCCTGCCTTTAACGCGCACAATGGCATCACGGATACAAGCAACTTTCGGAACCTACGTGAGTGTGGGACACCTGTTTAAGATCCGATACACAACGCTTACGCTACCACCTGGAGAGGGTGGACTTGGTCTAGTGATCGTATATGAAAAGGCACGGGCGTTATTCGTCTGTACGATTTTCCGACAGTGGCGCGGTCAATTTCGTAATATCTCGGGTGCGTTGGCCGATGTACTAGCGCCCACTTCAATGCTGCCCCCAGTCGATGTGGGCCATATTTCACCGAAGCTGTCACATTTCAAGTCTTTTTTTTTTTTTTGGAGCTTAGCTATGTCAGAGATTCCTTCCCAACAACACGACTACCGACGACGCGAGACGTATTCCACCTCTTACTGCGCCGGTGCCCAAGGAATACCCTGGAAAAGAAGTACCCAGACAAGAACTGGCGACAGATATGGCGCGTTATACGGAACGTTTACCTCCCAACGTCGGTACGCTCAACATGGTATGTGGTGATAAATAGGAAGTTCGCAACGAATCAACGGCGGCACGCGATTCATTTGGCAGACACTCCACTATGTTTAGGCTGCGTAACAGTGGACACTGATGAACATCGTTTAGCATGTAGTGGGACGGCTCCAGTGTGGCACTTGGCACAACAGATATTGGCGTTCCTGTTACGCTCCGCCCCTCACACAATTTCATCAGACACACTTTTTTTCCCCCAAGAATCTTATTTCCCGGTCCAAAAAACCAATGCAGTGACATGGGTGCGGGGAATGGTGGTGGGCTACGTGTATAACGAATCGGAAAAGGACAAAACTGATTTTTGGCATTTTCTCCTGGATGGACACACGAAGCTGCAACAGCATAAGAAATATAGGCAAGACTTCGCTAATTACTTGCGACTTACATTTACCGACCCGCCGGCCAGATGGGGTGTGACGGGTGAGAGATGAGATAGACGAAGAAGCCGAGATAGACATCGATCACACTTACGGACCCTTAGTTAATTTCGAGAAGACGACCCAGTCTTACACCAACGTCTGGAGAACGAGTCGATAGATGGCTCTCTTGCTCTATCGAACGTCGGGTCGTGAGCAGGTGTCGCCCCCGACACGAATTTCATTTCATTGCTACAGGAGCATGTTTCTTTTGTATATGTACTATCCGCAATGTCTTCATGTCTTTCATTTGAGCATTTTCAGTTTTATTCATTTCCTTAATTAATTACTTTTCTAATTAGCCACTATTTGTCAACATATGGACTTTGTAGACACTATTATGCGATAGTACAATAACATGTATGTCAGCAAAGGTGGTAAGCCTAACATTGGATACAAAAAAAAACCAAACAAACAAAAAAACAAAAAAGATGGATAGAGCGTCTGTATAAAAAAATAAAAAAAGTTGGTAAGAAAACAAAAAAAAGACATAAAAAGAAAGAAAAAGAAAAATCCTCCTTCGAGTGAAAAGTTTTAATTTTTTATTTTCAGACAATTATATATAAAAAAAAGATGGATAGAGCGTCTGCCATGTAAGCAGGAGATCACGGGTTCGAGCCCCGGTCGGGGCATACATCTTCATGTCCCCGTTGACGTATGTCAACGCCTGTAAGCAGCTAACGGAGTTCATTTCATTGTAATTAATATATTTTTACTTTTTTGGAACAACCAGTAAAGCAGTTTCTTAATTTATAAAATGTTGCGTATGGAGTAATAGCACACTTTCTTGAAATTTGACCAAATAAGAGAGTGGCTGGCGTTTGAAACAAAGACGAAGTTTTTTCGTATGTTCTGGATCACATTTTTGCAGTAACTAATGAATAAATTAAAATAAAAAATTGACTATTGCTCCTTGAGGACATGCCCGAGGAGTAATTAAGCCAAATTTCAGGAAGATACCTTCATTAGTGTGTCCGCAATCCATTCCATCAGCTTGAAATACACTGTCTTTTCGATGAATTATTCCTCGGGCATATCCGCAAGGAATAAGAAGCTACTTTTATAAGTTATTCTTAGTTATTACAAAAAACGTGACCAATTCACAAGAGAAAACTGCATCTTCGTTTAAGACGTACACCATTTTCCTATATTATCAAATTTTAAAAACAAATTGTGCTATTACTCAGTGTGAAATATCTTATGTATTATGAAAATTCTTTTTTTTTTTTTCAGATAAGATTTGCGGACTGCAGGACTTCCGTCATGGACACACCTCAGTTTGGACAGAGCAGCTTTAACTCCCCGGAAGTGTGTTACTGATGGCATAATTTCTTGAAGAGGTTCCGAAATTATTGTCCAAGGATCAGTAAATAATGTGCAAAAAGGTTTACGTTATCTACTTTATTTCTTTTCAAAAGTCGCTTTCAGTTGTCAGGTTGGATAATTAACGCCCAGCAAACACTTCAATTTGTCGACATTCCGTACTGTTTTCTATTTCTGCGAATTCGCACGTAGTAACACAGTATTTAGTGATACATCTCAGCTCGTCCGATACAATGTGAGCAGTCTGTCAGTAACAAACTGAGATCAGTAGGTTTTTGTTGCGTGGAGGGTGTAGTCAATACGCGTTACTACTCGTACATCTAGTTGGATAAGGAAGTGTCTTAATAGCAGCAGTCGTAACGTTTGCGCTTCTTTACGAACTGTCCTGTGGCACACCGTACAGTGAAGAGACGTCTCCGTTTCTCTTCGATACGTCGGCAAAATGACAGTTTACGAGGTAATTTCTGTATTATTTCAGGAATTCCTGTAATTCTGGGGAAACGTCGAAGAAAATATTTATGTTTCTTGTATTCCACACTTCGCAACTGTCCCGCATTATTGTTTGTTCTGTGTGATGACAGTGTATTCAGTTTTCTCATACTAATTTTTTTCATATTGTTCTTTAACAGAATGTAAGGTAGTTGCTAAACATTCAGAGATATACGTCAGCGCACTATATCTCTCATGGTGCCTTCAGAAATTTAGTCGAAACTGTGTATATGTGATATTCACGTTATGATCAGCTTCTATTACGTAGGTGTTTCTAAATGTAGAAATAATGAATACAAAATATTTGTTTTCTTGTTGAAGAAACCTAAATTTAAAATTTGGAATGTAAGTAAGCACAGCAGAGACTAAAAGTTGCTTTCAGTTGTGGCACCAGCAAGTCTCGTGAATTCTGGAAACAGAATGATCTTTTCAAACTTTTGCTTTAATGGACACAGCCCACAAACTGCAATAACAACAGGCCTTCTTTCTGGTCGCTGTGACAAGAAACATTACAATTAATCCTATTAATTGTCATTTCATGGAATTAGTATAAGAATAGTAGCTTATAGTTTCAAGAGCAGTAGCGAATGAATTAAAAAATGTAGGCTCTCTGAATGACGCAGAGGCACCTGAATTTGGGACTTCTACCCACCTCGTCGCAATAATCCACTCAACTATAGTAACTGCGCAACGTATGGTGAAACGTATTCTCGAGATGAACAATTAAATAAGAACTATGTGAAGTATTTATGTTATGTGAACACGTATCATCTGAGTGGTCAATAGACGAGATTAAAGTATATGAGATGCAGCAGCCACTGTAGAAAGATATTGCTAACATCTACAGATGTTGGTACAAGAGTATAATGGTACCAGGACTTCAATGACACTTTCCATCAAGCCATCGCACAGTAACTGAAGCATTGTAACACACGATTGAAAGGAAAAAGTTTCATCCCCTGCTGACAGAGGTCGATGTTTGGTGGATTGTGGAGGTCTAAAGGGGAGACTACGATAACGATATTTAGTGTAGTCCCATAGTCCCGTACAGAATTGGCGTAGAGGAGCAGATGCAAGAAACCTGCATCGTTTTAGGCAAGGTCTTGGTGGAGGTGGTTTGCCATTGCCTTCCTCAGAATTGTTAGGAAGTATCCTGTTGGTGTTTCTGTTTCGTGCTGATGACTGTGAATAGTACGATGATTTGTGTTCCTCGTAAGTCGGATGATTCTTGACATTTATAGCACCTGATAATGGCCTAAGTCTGGATTCTGGATCGTGTAATCAAACGTATCATACTGTCCAATAGCGGTTATATCTTTCCATAAGTTTTATACGACAGTGACTCCAAACGAAGGAAAAATCAATTTGCTACACGTAATATATGTATACAGACTCGTTTCCCTAGTGAAAGTAACTGTCATGGAATTGCCACTTTCTTAGATGATCACCAACGCTGAAAGTTAATATACAACTTCATTTGATTGTATTAGGTACTAAGGACGCCGGAAGTTTTTGAAATAGCGATATACCAAACTGCCAATAAATCGTCTGATACCGATGCTAACGATTTATCGGAGGTAAAATATCGGTTCATCAAATCAAGTGATCCCTGTTCAATTTTTTTGTTGATATTTGATCCATACGACCTTACAGCTATCCCATGTGATTCTTATTTGAAATAAATTTCTTCTTTTGAGACATTGCTATTTTGATGTTAATTTCTTTCGTAATAAATGTCTATAACTGTTGATTTCCATGTAATTTTCTTTCTAGAAATTGGCTTCTTATCGGCAAAAAGCAATCTTTCCATATCTATCACAAGAATAAAAATTAAAGAGAGACCTAAAACAGTCCTTCTATGTTATAAATATTATTAACTTGTGAAGAACGTTGACATTTTTAGAGGTCAACGTAGTGTTTTTGTTAATTGTTGGCTCAAGGCTACTATAATTACAACTTGTCCGCTTTCAAATACGAACAAAAATTACCAGTTTAATAAACGAGTTGTCTTTAAAAAGTTTTGAATTGGTCCAAAAGACACGTAACTCCTATTTTCGTAACTGAATCTTTTTCCTACGGATAGCCTATCTTTCTCTATTGTACAGTAAGTTTGAGTAAATATTTCTCAGTATTGGTATTATGAGTTTCACTAAAAACTGAAATGTACTTTCCTTCTATGTGTTTGAGGTAGAGCAGACCAAATCAGTAGTTTGGCGCACAGTCTATGTCGAGTTTCGACGCGTCCACCATTAATTTAAAATGTTTCTTCTTCAATTATTCCTGTCATTTTGATTCCTTTCACAAATAATGTCTGGTATTTACACAACTTGTTATGAATAACCAATGCAGTTGACACACGCGAGTATCGATGGTCATTACACTCACTTTTTATTATTTAGCGTATGGCTAATACAGACATATCATGAAATTACATATACATATGTACATATTGACACACAAGAAACTTAAGTTTGTCTTTACAACTGAATATCCAGTCCTTCAATCCAGCGCACTGCATCTGGGGTTGCTAGCAGGAAGTCCTCTTTGGCGCCGTGGTAGGCTCGAATCCTGCATTCACTGACAATGTGGTGAACAGTCTGGTATGGAGTCCCGCAGTCACAAGCTGGATCAGGCAGCTTCTTCCACTTAAAGAGAGCATCCCTGCATCGCCCATGGCTGGTACGGATTCTGTTGGGAGTACACCAGGTCTTGCGTGGTAAGTCGAATCCACTTGGAAGATTAGCACCTGAGAAGATGTTATGCAGGTGCACATCTGTCACTGCTTCCCACCGACCTTTCCATTCTTCAAGGGGTTTGAAATTCTTAGCAACCATGTCAGCAGCATCGCACAGAGTTGGATGACGTGATTTCAGTCTCTTGCGATTTAATAGTGGCAGGTCGCTATGCACGGGTAGGTTAGAATTCCTGGAGATTTTGTGGAATTCTCTCATAAGGGCAGTACATCTGCGTAGATCAGGAGGCATTATACCGGTTAACAGTGGAAGCCAATAAACTGGAGTAGATCTGATTGTGCCAGATATTATGCGCATTGTCGTATTCAGCTGGGTATCAACAAGCCTTGTATGATGACTATTCATCCAAACAGGTGCACAATACTCAGCACTTGAGTATACCAAGCCCAGAGCTGAAGTTCGCAGGGTGGTTACTGTAGATCCCCAGGTAGTTCCGCATAGCTTATGGAGGATGTTGTTTCGAGTCCTCAGCTTTTGAGCTAAGTTAAGAAGGTGTTGTTTGAAGCATAGTGTACGATCCAGGATGACGCCAAGATATTTTGGGTTCCAGTTGTGACGAAGAATTCTGCCTCTGAAACTTACCTCCAGTTTTACGTTCGCCAACTGGTTATTTAGATGGAAGCAACACACTTCTGTTTTACTCACACTGGGTTGGAGTCTCCAGATTTTGAAGTAATTTTCTAATGCAGACAGGTCATTGGCTAAAATCTCTTCTGTTGTCTTCATTTCCTGGTGTTTGACGGCTAGAGCCAGGTCATTGGCATAGCAGTATTTTCTGGACGAATTGACAGGTAGATCAGATAGATATAGGTTGAACAGTAAGGGTGAGAGAACTGATCCTTGAGGCAATCCGTTGTTCAGCTTCCTCTCCTTACTTATGTTGCTTCCAGTGATTACCTGGAACTTCCGATCACTTAGCATGCTGTTAATCAGTCGAGCCATTGTTCTGCAGGGTATGATGCGGAGAAATTTGTAGATAAGGCCTTCCCTCCACACAGTGTCGAAGGTGGCAGTTAGATCAACAAATGCCACAGATGTTTTCTGCTTCATTTGGTATCCTGACTCTATGAAGGATGTGAGAGACAATACTTGGTCGCAGCAGCTACGCCCTGGTCTGAAGCCTGCCTGATCAACTGGAACGCTCTCCTGGAACGCTCTCTAAGATAGCGCTGCTTATTCTGTTATATATTAGCCTTTCAAAAAGCTTGTAGCAGCAGCTGAGTAGGGAAATGGGGCGATAGTTTTCTACCCTGTTGCTGGGTTTGCCAGGTTTCAGAACAGATATTATCTTCACCTTTTTAAACTCAGATGGAAGTTGACCAGTCAGCAGGATGTCAGTGAAGAATTCTGCCAGCCATTTCTTAGCTTTTCCTCCCATATGGATCAGGAATTCTGGGTGGATACCATCGAATCCAGGTGCCTTAAGAGGTTTGAGGTCCTTCAGTCCAGAGTCAATGTCTGAAACTGTGAAGGGATGGGTATACTCAGATGAGGGAGATGCCTTCTTTTTAAGGTCACGAAGCTGTCGTCTGATATGTCTTGTATGTTTCTTGTCAGGAGGTACTCTTGAGGTGGTAATGATGTGGGAAGCAATTTGGTTTGGTGTTACTTCGGAATTTTTTCTGC
Source organism: Schistocerca nitens (assembly GCF_023898315.1). Lineage (NCBI taxonomy): Eukaryota > Metazoa > Arthropoda > Insecta > Orthoptera > Acrididae > Schistocerca > Schistocerca nitens. The sequence continues at coordinate 975,866,438 of NC_064614.1, read as the reverse complement.
ATGCTGGTGAACTTCCTCCCAGTTTTCTCAGATGACTCCATGCTTTCCTGCTCGAGTGGGTAAAGTCCATAGTTTTGACTGTTTCTGCCGATTTCTGCCTCCGAGACATGTCCAAGCTGGACAATAGTTCCGTAGCTATCTCTGGGTCACCACTTTGCTGGAAGTATTGGTACAGTGTTTCACTTTCCTCATTCCATCCTGGAACATATTCTTTTCGGTATCCTATTGGCATACACTTTTTAGCTGTTGCTGTTACTGCACCAATGAAGCGTTGATAGTTATTATGTGATGGAGGTATCCATCGAATGGTCTTATCCAGTTCCGTTGAAAACTTCATCCAGTCGGCTTTCTGGAAATTCCATCGAGCATGCGGCGTTGATCGTATGACAGGAACAGTGCAGCCAATTTGTATTATTGCAGGTCTGTGTTGGCTGTGAGGAAAGGCATCTATCACTTTCCTTGTGGTGTTGATGGGAAAGCCAGTTTCGTTGCAGCTAACAAAGCATAAGTCAGGATTTGAATCCTTATCCCAAGCAGCTGACCTGAAAGTGCCTTGATCTTTGGCATCCAACACTAGATGAAGATTATTCTCTTCGATCCATTCTGCAAGCATGCTCCCATTTTCATCATTTTGAGAGTACTTCCAAAGTTCATGGTGACTATTGAAGTCTCCTATGTAAATTGCTGGATGTTCTGCTGTGTGTAGGACAAAATCGGGCCATGTTGTTTTGGGTGGTTTGTAAACATTTGTAATAGTAATGCCGTGCAATTGTATGACAACTGTATGTATATCTGCCTCCACACTTACAGAAATCAGCGAAGCTTCGTTTATGTTGTTACGGACATACGTAGCAATTCCATACACCTCGTGGTAAGTTACACCAAGTGCAGAATATCCAGGAATTCGACCTCGGCTTCGGAATATTTCTTCGCTGGAAACACGAGTTCCTTGAATGGCGACGGCATCGATATTGTTGTCCAGCAAACATTTTGACAGGTAGTCACACTTTGTCCAGCTAATGCTTTCGATATTCAGTTGAAGGAGTCTGATAGTTGGTCCAATGTTTCTTGTTAATGAGCTCTGAAAAGAACTGGTTCTGCTATTTAGTTGATATGTCATTGCCAGGAGATCCTATGGATAGTCTGGCTGCCTGTAATCACTGTTGCTCAATTAGCACCACCCAGGAGGCACGTGTAGGGTATTTTAAGGTTCAACCTACGGACGTGAGGAACGCTACCTCCCATTACACTCACTGATCTTTACTGAGTGAGACGCGCAACTTCTCTTGCCGTCCGAAAGGGACCAGTTACGGCAGAGGTGATGTAAGCAGCTCCACCGGTTTTCCTGAAGGAAGTGTGGGACTGCAGCGAGTATGACGGAGTTTTCCTCGTGTCTGCTGGCTGGTCACAGCACAGGAAGACGGTTGAGGCGTTCGTTTTGTGTTCCACGTCTGTTACGAATGAGACGTGGGTATCGCCGGATACAAACATCATGGTCAGAGATTTGTGAACCTCGCACTTTCTGTGTAGTCGGAAGTGGTTATTTAGGCTGATTCATAATGGTTCACCATGAAAGACGTTCACAACCGTTGTCACCGGCTTAATAGTGGACCGGAGTTTAAACATCGAGTTAATAAATTTGCAAAGGGAGAAATTGCAATCGTACTAATCTGATAGTACCATTATTCTCTGAACCGAGCTAACAATATTCTCCAATAGTCTACAGATGGTTGATTCAAGAGTTTCGTGTACTAGCTAGATGCACGTGCTTGCCCAGACTATTTTTAATCGTTATAGTAATTACGATTGTAGTTTTTTAAAATATGTCTGATTGTGTGTTTGATTTGTTGTAGTACCGGTCACTGTGGACTGGCTTTATAATAACTGTGGTCTTGCATGCTGGTCATCGCAGTCGCAGTTAGTTTGCTGTTACCAGAGTGAGTAGGCTAATGGCTGGGATCCATGCCTGTGACTGATGATCAAGGATTGTCTGTAACATGGGAAAAGCAGATTATTGTGACTGAGATGTGACTGCTCTTGGAGTTAAAAAAATTGCTATCTGTCCTTACTTAGTTAAATCATTTTACGTGCAACATGTTGCAACTTGATATTTTGTCTAGCTGTTTGGTCCCACTGGAAAGTTCCTTTTTAAGACTCGCAGTTTAATTGTTATATTCATAACATAATTATTTGGCGCAGTATGTCACCGTCTGTGCAAAAGTTGGTAATTGTTCGTTAATTTAAGTTTTCTTCTAAAGTATACTTTTTTCTGTTATATCATTCTTTGTATATTTCCTGTTGGGATTGTACCGACTTCATTTTCATATGATAGCCCTTAGCGTAATCAGACATTTTTAAAAATTCTTTTCGTTTAACTTTTTGTAAGTGTCTTAAAAGACTTATGAGTAAAATCATATGGTGCTCCTGGCAAATAAATTTATCCCTGGCAGTTTCCACTGCAATTCGTCTCCCCTCCCCTTACCAGCAACATTCTTTATTCCGTATAGTAATTGCATGTAATACTGAGAATAAGTGATAAATCTTCATTTTGTATAGTTTATTTGGAACGATGTGTGACAAACGTCGATTACCTACACTCACTAACTAAAAACAGAGGAACAGTTTATACACCTATGAATAATGCAATTTCGATGTATCAATAATCGATATACCAACAACATACTATCGATATTGACTATCAGTAGTATTTGAAATAGTGCGTCCTCAATATATCGAATTAACGTCGGTACTAGCTGTCAAAAATATGGCGCCTAGAACCGCTCGGCCACAGCGGCCGGCCAGAACGCTGTTCTTCCCTGGTGCAAGTCGCAAGTGGGGCGGCCATATTTATACTGATACTGCGACGGTATGTGTGGATCTGCACTATGCTGCCACCTACAGGCCATTCTGCACGCTGTTTGCATCACGCTTACAAACTTACAGGATAACGGCGCGAAATTTCGATTTGTTATTAAAAATTTAAGGTTTTCATTTGACCCACCTTATACATCTACATTTATACTCCGCAAGCCACCCAACGGTGTTTGGCGTAGGGCACTTCACGTGTCACTGTCATTACCTCTATTTCCTGTTCCAGTCGCGTATGATTCGCGGGAAGAACGACTGCCGGAAAGCCTCCGTGCACGATCGAATCTCTATAATTTTACATTCGTGATCTCCTCGAGAGGTATAAGTAGGGGGAAGCAATACATTTCGATACCTCATCCAGAAACGCACCCTCTCGAAACCTGGACAGCAAGCTACACCGCGATGCAGAGTGCCTCTCTTGCAGAGTCTGCCACTTGAGTTTGCTAAATATCTCCGTAACTTTACAGAAGTAACTACCACCAGTGTGTTTTCCGCTATCATACAATCATACAATAAAGTATCCTTATTTCTATTTATTCGCAATACATTACATTTGTCTATGTTAAGGGTAAGGTCCCACTGCCTACACCAAGTGCCTATCCGCTGCAGATCTTCCTGCATTTCGCTGCAATTTTCTAATGCTGCAACTTCTCTGTATACTACAGCATCATCCGCATGGAACTTTTGAAACTATCTACTAGGCCATTTATATACAGGGTGAGTCACCTAACGTTACCGCTGGATATATTTCGTAAACCACATCAAATACTGACGAATCGATTCCACAGACCGAACGTGAGAGAGGGGCTAGTGTAATTGGTTAATACAAACCATAAAAAAATGCACGGAAGTATGTTTTTAACACATACCTACGTTTTTTTAAATGGAACCCCGTTAGTTTTGTTAGCACATCTGAAAATATAAACAAATGCGTAATCAGTGCCGTTTGTTGCATTGTAAAATGTTAATTACATCCGGAGATATTGTAACCTATAGTTGACGCTTGAGTACCACTCCTCCGCTGTTCGATCGTGTGTATCGGAGAGCACCGAATTACGTAGGGATCCAAAGGGAACGGTGATGGACCTTAGGTACAGAAGAGACTGGAACAGCACATTACGTCCACATGCTAACACCTTTTTAATGGTCTTTTTCACTGACGCACATGTAAATTACCATGAGGGGTGAGGTACACGTACACACGTGGTTTCCGTTTTCAATTACGGAGTGGAATAGAGTGTGTCCCGACATGTCAGGCCAATAGATGTTCAATGTGGTGGCCATCATTTGCTGCACACAATTGCAATCTCTGGCGTAATGAATGTCGTACACGCCGCAGTACATCTGGTGTAATGTCGCCGCAGGCTGCCACAATACGTTGTTTCATATCCTCTGGGGTTGTAGGCACATCACGGTACACATTCTCCTTTAACGTACCCCACAGAAAGAAGTCCAGAGGTGTCAGATCAGGAGAACGGGCTGGCCAATTTATGCGTCCTCCACGTCCAATGAAACGCCCGTCGAACGTGTACCTCACCCCTCATGGTAATGTACATGCGCGTCAGTGAAAAAGACCAATAAAAAGGTGTTAGCTTGTGGACGTAATGTGCTGTTCCAGTCTCTTCTGTACCTAAGGTCCATCATCGTTCCCTTTGGATCCCTACGTAATTCGGTGCTCTCCAATACACACGATCGAACAGCGGAGGAGTGGTACTCAAGCGTCAACTTTAGGTTACAATATCTCCGGAAGTAATTAACATTTTACAATGCAACAAACGGCACTGATTACGCATTTGTTTATATGTTCAGATGTGCTAAAAAAAACTAACGGGGTTCCATTTTAAAAAAAAACGTAGGTTTGTGTTGAAAAACATACTTCCGTGCATTTTTTTATGGTTTGTATTAACCAATTACACTAGCCCCTCTCCTTACGTTCGATCTGTGGAATCGATTCGTCAGTATTTGATGTGGTTTACGAAATATATCTAGCGGTAACGTTAGGTGACTCACCCTGTATATATTGTGAAAAGCAATGGTCACATAACACTCCCATGTGGCACGCCAGAGGTTACTTTAACGTCTGGCGACGTCTCTCCATTCAGAACAACATGCTGTATTCTGTTTGCTAAAATCTCTTCAATCCAGCCACACAGCTGGTCTGATATTCTGTAGGTTCTTACTTTGTTTATCAGGCGAGAGTGCGGAATTATCGAACGCCTTCCAGAAGACAAGGAAAATGGCATCTACCTGGGAGCCTGTATCTAATATTTGCTGAGTCTCATGAACAAATCAAGCAAGTTGGGTCTCACACGATCGCTGTTTCCGGAATCCATGTTGATTCCTACAGAGTAGATTTTGGGTTTCCAGAGATGACATGATATGCGAGCAAAAAACATGTTCTAAAATTCTACAACAGATCGACGTCAGAGATGTATGCCTATAGTTTTGCGCATCTGCTCGACGACCCTTCTAGAAAACTGGGACTACCTGTGTCCTTTTCCAATCATTTGGAACCTTCCGTTCCTCTAGAGACTTGCGGTACACAGCGGTGAGAAAGGGAGGGGGGGGGGCAAGTTCTTTCACGTACTCTGTGTAGAATCGAAGTGGTATCCCGTCAGGTTCAGTGGACTTTCCTCTGTTGAGTGATTCCAGTTGCTTTTCTATTCCTTGGACACTTATTTCGATGGCAGCCATTTTTTCGTTTGTGCGAGGATTTAGAGAAGGAACTGCAGTGCGGTCTTCCTCTATGAAACAACTTTGGAAAAAGGTGTTTAGTACTTCAGCTTTACGCGTGCCATCCTCTGTTTCAATGCCATCATCATCCCAGAGTGTCTGGATATGCTGTTTCGAGCCACTTACTGATTTAACGTTAAGACCAGAACTTCCTAGGATTTTCCAGTTTTTGTGATCGCTCGTGAACGGCAAAACAATTTGACGTATCCGCACGCAGGTCCGTCCCCCCTGCAGAATAGGATTTCCGCCTGCCACTTGCACGGTCGGCTGCTCGTCGCCCACCCCTCCTACGCCTGCTGCCGCGCTGTGGCGTGGCGTGGCCACACAGTGGAGCGGCCGCCGCCCTGGCCCATCCGTGGCGGGCGGAAACCCAGGCTGCGAGGCGTGGCGCGGCGAGGCGGGGGCGGCCCCCACGGTTCAGGTCTCTTGGCTCCTGGCCGGTGGGTGGGTCGGCCGTGTTTCCCGCAGTTATCTGGCCACAACACCCGACACCCGGCCTGTTCGCCACTCCCAGACGAGCGCCTCGACTCGTATTACCGTCCACCATCTCCCACCACGCGTCCATTGACTTCTGCCGTCTCCCCTGGTGCGGTTTTCCGGACCAGTTCAGATGGCAAACGCAACAGAGCGACGGAGTATGGCCACAACCAGATAGCATCATGAACTCACCGTCGTCTGAACTGTCTCTCTTTTTTGCCAGTAAACCCCCGAATCTTCAGATAAGCGAACTCCCATACATGAAACAGCTTCAAACGTCTGATTACTTTACGACTCAGTTAATGTGTTAGATATTTGACTTTAATCCTGTATGGCCGGTATTACACTATCAAATTTCTTTGTCCAATGTCTTTGTCAAATATCTTTGTCAAAGAAATTTGATGGTTTAATAGGGAACTTTGTCAAATGTCGTCAAATATTTGATCAAATCTAGGACTTCGCTGTAGATTTGATCAAAGAAGTCACTTTTCTTGTGTTCGCTGCAATGTGACATGTTACCACGTGGAGCGATAGCATCGCTGCAGCGTTCTGTCATCTGCAGTGTTTTTATAAACATTTCTGATAAATACAATTGGTGTGTACTGACAATTACAAAATTAATAGAGATGTATGAAGCTGATGAGGCGCTTTACAACGTGAGGCACGCTGAATACAAAAAGAGATTAAGAAGATTGCAGACTATAACAGCCCACGTCGTGTTGTGCCGACTTCACTGTAGCTTGAACGGATTTTTAAGTTTGTTTTATATGCCCGACTTCTAATTTCACCACACAAGTCTCCAGAGTTGAGCAGTTATTGCCCGATGACGACACGCAATACAGTTTGCTAAAGCGGAGTTTGCCGTTATTAATTATGTTTTTAGATTTAATTTTATTACTCGTACAGAGACTCAGTGTTCCTTTGTTTAACAGCGCGTCGTCAAAATAAGTATGAAATGCTAATGTCGACTATTGAGTTAAAGTTCGTACCTATTTTGCCATTTTAGAGAAGAGAAACCTTAAGCGCTTCTGCTTCTATAGTCTCAGTATCAAATGTTCACTAATTTCAATTTACTTCCTATCTCAGTTCAGTATTTAACACAAATTATATATCAATGTCATTTCAGATATATTACGTCGGTTCCACACTAACGGAATAACACGTAATTGTCATTTAACATCGCTTTTATTAATAATCCTTTTTCTTATGACGTAAAAATAATGAATGATCACTATCTAGGAGGAAAGAGGGATTGTTCCTAATCATGATATAATAGCTTTTAATGATCCTGCAATCGTTAATTAAATAAAAGTCACGTTCAAGGATGATATGCGAACAACTTTCGTTACGTCCGTTTTCACGTATCTGTCAAAACTAATCCTGTCACCCACAATTCAAATTAAAACTGACGTTAACCCCTTTTGTCGGAACATCGAATCGTAACTATTTTGTAAAAGTTTATTCTAGTCCCCGAATTAATTTCTTTCAGATACGCGCACGACCGAACAGCAGAACGGAACACAAACGACTTGTTTTAACAACCGAACAACGCAATGACGTTACATTACCACAATGCCCGCCCAATGAACATCTCTTTGACTTTATCTTCTCTACTCTGCTTAGTTAAATTATTCATAATTACAATTTATTCAGCTATTTAACGAAAACATCTAACAAAAAATAAAATAAATTTATCCCAACGTGAAAGATCCGTTATAAGACCTGACCTAACCTAACATAACCCGACCCTCTCCTGTGGCAAGGAATCGGAGTGTTCCAGTGAGCCTGTCTTCTGCAGATATAGCAGTTCTTAAGTGAGTATTGTGCTTTGTGAAATGAGGAAACACTTCACTGAGCACATACAGAAATGTATGCTCATCCATACTTAAGTAATTGATGTACGACTTGACGTCCTCCACTATAGGCTCATGTAACAAGTTTTGTTGAATGCTTTTGTCGTGTCGTCGTAAAACCCACGGCTTCACCCAGGAACGTTTCCTTTTTTTACCCCGCTTCTCTTCCGCATATGCACACAGTGCAATTGTGGTACATGTAGCTGCTGCGGTTAGTAACAAGTTGTTATTGTCAGCCATATTGAACTTCGACGAAAAATATGATGACAGTGTAATGACCCATTTTAGCGGCACGCCAAAGATATTTGTCAAATATATTTGACGAATATTTGATACATTTTTGATAAAATCTTTGACAAAGAAATTTGATAGTTCAGTACCGACCCAAGCTAGATACAGTTTAGGAAAAGTTTGATATTATGCTTAAAGTTTGTAGGAAGTCGCTAAGTGCTCACATTATGAAACACAGGATGAATATAGTCTGATTATCGTATGAAACAACACGTCTATTAATCAAAATATCCACGGGTGTACTGCCGGTCTACAGTGTCCAACGGGCACAATATTTCGGCGATCATACATGTCGCCATCATCAGGTGAACTGACGGACTGAGCTCCTGTGAACGTGCCGGCACGGAGATCCGTACACTATGGCTGCTCAGGTGGAACTGGGTTCGGTCGCGGCGGCGGCGGATTTAAATACCCTCCGCCCGCGGCGCGCTCACTCCGCCGTCCGCGCCCCGCGCCACGGTCGCGCGGTGGAACAGATTGCGACGGCGTCTGAGATGACGTCGGTGTGATGGCTCCGTCCGCCGTGGTCGTCACAACTATACATTTGCTCGATTTACTCTTGATTAACCCAATCGCTGGTTCCCAAGCCTTGCTAAGATTATAGCCACAGTCACGATTTATGAGGTCGTCATTGGTGCGAATTTCGATGGCCTCTGTAACAACGCTGTCCCAGTATCTCGACGTCTGTACCAGAATCCTCGTGCGTTCATACTCCATAGCGTGATTTTCCGACAAACAATGTTCAGCGACCGCCGACTTGCTCGGATACATCAGTCGAGTGTGCCTCTGGTGTTCACGGCATCGATCCTCGACGGTACGCATCGTCTGACCAATATACGACTTGCCACATTGACACGGAATCTGGTACACGCCGGCCTTCCTCAAACCGAGGTCATCTTTGGTGCTCCCCACCAGTGCAAATACGCCGGGAGAAACTCAAGAATCACATCATACACCTTTACGGGGAGGAGATGTATCGCAGCTTGAAGAAATTTGAAAAGTTGCGCCACCGTAGATGTCGTTTGCTAAGTACTCTTGCCTTTCTAAAGAGATGTCGTTCCGAGAACGTTGTTCCAAATTTTGCTAAGGTTATGCATCACATCGATTCTGCAGCAGCTAAGAGAATCAAGAAACGAGCCAGCCTCGCATTGGTACGTGAGAGAGTGCAATTCACCCGCCGGAGCCTTGAGTTTATCTCACAGGAATTACTCAAACAACATTTGCAACTGGCTAGTAATTTCACTTCCTTTTCCTGGGATTGGATTGATGGTGTCACCTGGGTTGCAGCTGATTCCGCCCATAAGAAGGCAACGGGACGTCAAACACCTAAGTTCTCACGTCTCCTTGACAAACCATCTCTGCAGGTTCCGGGCAAGACTGTCATCAATTTGAGTGGCATGGTGTTGAGTGATGATGCGGTCTCGGTTTTGCAGAAAGGTCTCAACTTCGCTCCCACCCCCAAGTTCACTCCGGTCGCAGAAATTGTTAGTGCTGTTGAACAGGTTGCAGCTCGACTTCCGCCTGAATCAGCTGAGGAAATACGTCGTGAAACTTGTCGTGCGTTGACGAAATCCAAGCCGATGAAGTCAAATATCACTAGTAAAGAGAGGGCGGCCATTCGTGATCTGAGGGAGCGCTCTGAAATTGTTGTCTTACCGGCTGACAAAGGCAATGCTACAGTTGTTGTCTCCCATAAGGACTACACTGATAAGATGCAGAGCCTGCTAAATGACGATTCCTACCGGAAGATCAGCGTTGACCCTACAAAGAAGGTGGACAACAAGACGAGGTCGCTACTCAAGGACGCAGAATTACCGGAGGGTGACGCTAAGAAATTGTTACCCCAAGGTCCGGTACCGCCTAGACTATATGGACTCCCGAAGGTTCACAAAGAGGGGGTACCATTACGCCCCATTGTCAGCAACATCAGGGCACCTACATATTTGTTGGCCAAATACCTGACGGGAATATTAAGTCCTTACGTGGGTAAATGCCCTCATCACATCCGTAATTCCGTGGATTTTGTTAAACGCCTTGATACCTTCACGTTGGGTGAGTCAGATATCATGGTGAGTTTTGACGTCGTTTCCTTGTTCACGAGGGTACCCCTGCGAGAGTCACTAGAATTGATTAGTCAGAAGTTTGACGAGAAGACCACTGAACTTTTTAGGCATGTCTTGACTTCCACGTATTTTCTTTTTAATGGAGAATACTACGAACAGACGGAGGGAGTCGCCATGGGTAGCCCACTCTCACCGGTGGTAGCGAATTTGTACATGGAGAACTTCGAGGAGGAAGCCCTGTCGTCATCCGAATGGAAACCTACTTGCTTTTTCCGTTACGTGGACGACACTTTCGTCATCTGGCCACATGGTATGGATAAACTCCTTGACTTCCTTACACACTAAACTCCATACACCCCAACATCAAATTCACTATGGAGACTGAAACGGAGGGTAAACTACCTTTCCTTGACGTCTTGGTCAAGAGAAGGCCTGACGGCACCCTAGGTCATGGGGTGTTTCGGAAGACAACGCACACTGATCTGTATTTGCACGCAGACAGCTGCCACCACCCTTCACAGAGGAATGGGGTACTTAAAACTCTAGTACATAGGGTGCGCACTATCTCTGACGCAGAGAGTCTACCCCAGGAATTGGAACATCTGAGAACTGTATTTGGAAAAAATGGGTACTCAGAGTGGCAGATTCAACGTGCTCTCCGCCCAACCACTACAGCACAACCTGTGGATATGGATGAAGTCACGAGGGAGGAGTTAGGCACTGCGTTTATCCCATACACAGGCGCACTCTCGGGAAAGATCGCCCGCATTTTGAAGAAACACCGGGTCGGAACGGTGTTTTGTCCTCCGAATAAAACTCGTGCACTGGTGGGGAGCGCCAAAGATGACCTCGGTTTGAGGAAGGCCGGCGTGTACCAGATTCCGTGTCAATGTGGCAAGTCGTATATTGGTCAGACGATGCGTACCGTCGAGGATCGATGCCGTGAACACCAGAGGCACACTCGACTGATGTATCCGAGCAAGTCGGCGGTCGCTGAACATTGTTTGTCGGAAAATCACGCTATGGAGTATGAACGCACGAGGATTCTGGTACAGACGTCGAGATACTGGGACAGCGTTGTTACAGAGGCCATCGAAATTCGCACCAATGACGACCTCATAAATCGTGACTGTGGCTATAATCTTAGCAAGGCTTGGGAACCAGCGATTGGGTTAATCAAGAGTAAATCGAGCAAATGTATAGTTGTGACGACCACGGCGGACGGAGCCATCACACCGACGTCATCTCAGACGCCGTCGCAATCTGTTCCACCGCGCGACCGTGGCGCGGGGCGCGGACGGTGGAGTGAGCGCGCCGCGGGCGGAGGGTATTTAAATCCGCCGCCGCCGCGACCGAACCCAGTTCCACCTGAGCAGCCATAGTGTACGGATCTCCGTGTCGGCACGTTCACAGGAGCTCAGTCCGTCAGTTCACCTGATGATGGCGACATGTATGATCGCCGAAATATTGTGCCCGTTGGACACTGTAGACCGGCAGTACACCCGTGGATATTTTGATTATCAAATACGCCGGGAGAAACTCAAGAATCACAACACGTCTATTGTTACCAGCCACTGTTTATTCACATCCATAACGCGTTTCAAAGGTAAACCTACACCATCCAATACCACATGTGTGTGTTGTGTTACGACCTTTGGATAAGCTGTGGCACTAACTCCAATGGCTACAGGCTCCTCTCTCCGCCGTAACAAAAAGATGGTTCAAATGGCTCTGAGCACTATGGGACTTAACTTCTGAGGTCATCAGTCCCATAGAACTTAGAACTACTTAAACCTAACTAACCTAAGGACATCACACACATCCAAGCCCGAGGCAGGGTTCGAACCTGCGACCGTAGCGGCAGCGGGGTTCCTGACTGTAGCGCCTAGAACCTCTCGGCCACAACGGCAGGCTCCGCCGTAACACGTCACATATAAACTGTTACATATTGTAAACAAAGATGGTCTCTGGAAACTACCTGATGTACCATCTTTGTCAACAAAATGTGACAGTTTATATTTGACGCATTACGATATAGAAAGAAGCCCGCGGCAATTGGAATCAGTGTCACAGGTCACCCCAAGCTCTTAACGCATCAGCTTCACACATGTGGTATTAACACACATAAATCCACCTGATGCTGGAGGTTTAAATCTTTCAACGCGTTATGGATATAAACTAACAGTGACTGATGCCACTAAACTTGTTTCATTTGATCTCAGTAACAGTCCCGGTAAAGCATAACGCAAATTGTTCGCATTTAAATACATTTTGGATAATTTACCAGCCATTTCAAGCAAAAGCTAGTTTTTACGCTTCTAAATGTTTAGCAAATCATATCTGCACAATTATACAACGCAAAATGATCTAATTCAGCGTTATATGTGGATACCGTTTGTTAATGTTGCGAATAAATGCGCTAATAAAGATGTAATCAATTAAATCGTCATACCTCACGCTGAAATTTGATTGCATGTACAACGAAAATGTGTTAAGTGATAGCTTTCTTTCCTTTCATCCTTTTGCGGGGAGGAACCACCGAGGAAGGTTTAATGAACGTTTGAAATTACGTGTAACGCTGGAAGTCCGTAAGTGTTCGCATTCTCAATTAGTGGGTGAATACAATCTGGGTATTAGCGATTCTTCAGTTATTTACCTGAAGACAAACATACGGTTTCTTGTGTTTACATCGTACACTTTAATGAGTAGATTGTGAGAGTGTTTTAAATTTTTTAACTCTATCAATAATTACGAGAAATAATGAAAATCAAATATTTGTGGCCTGTGGAAGCCTCTAGATAGGGAGTCTGGAAAATGGTATCGGGTTTCTGCTATCTAATAATAGCATTAAACTGGATGAATCTGATGTAAATGGAGGAAGACGTGAGAAATTACTGACCCTAGGACTTGTCTCGGGAAACAATGTTGGAGAACCGCAGACCTATATTTATACAGGGAGAGCCTTCCACAATACAATACGTCATTGAAATTCAGAAGGTAAAAGAGATACAGATCAGAGAGCGAAAGGGTTCTTATCACTTGAACAGGAACCAGGTAAGATTAGACGAACATGTAAGAGAAGCAATAATTCTGACATAATTGAGACTAACTAAGACAGGGTTCTATTCTATGCCTGCTTTGTTGAGTCTGTACATTCCGAAACAGTACAGAAAACCAGCGAGAAATTCTGAAGAATAATTAAGGTTTATGGAGGGGAGATAAAGAAAATTAGGATTGTCAGACAAGCAAAGTACTTGTAAGAGCAGTTGAACGGAGAGGAAAAGAGGTTATGTGACGAAACACAACAAATGTAAAACAAGAGCAATGAAATGTAATCGAATTCAAGTGTGTTTTACTGAGGGAATTAGACTAAGAAAGTAGATGAGTCTTGCTAGTGGCGCATCCAAATAATTGACGATGACCGAAGTTAAGTATACGTAAAATACAAACTGGCAGTATCAAGGAAAGCGTGTCTGATAATCAGAAACTTGTTAACATCTAGTTTGTATTTAAATGTTTTGCAAGTCTTTCCAGAAAATACTGGCCTTGAGTATGATTTGGAGAGGTAGAGAATAGAATATTTTGAAACGTGGTTGTATGGAATAGCACTGAACATTGGATTAATAGCTCGAGTAATTAATGAGGAGGTACACAAATGCCGATGAAAAGAATTCGTACCAGAGCCTGAGTAATGTAATTGATCGGTTGATAAGACGCAGACTAACGCATCAACAATCACCAGTTGTCAATGAGGCCGTTTCTCTCGTCGTGTTTGCAGAAGTACTGTTCATACGGCACCTTATCCGTAAGTGCTGCAAAGGTCTTGCGAGATATGATTGCAAGCATTCTAGCTCTTTTACTCCCGGATTAACATTCTAAGAAAATAGATGAAGCGCTTTTTTATGTTTCAAACATTAAGTAGTCACATATCGAGATATGGGACCCGCTATACAGTGGTGCAAGACAATAAATTCACGAATACCATACGTATGAAAATGCAATACAGGGTGATATCGTGATGATTTTACAAAAATTTAGGGGTGGTAGAGAACGGTGAGTGTAGGTAATTTGAGGTAAGGGACCCTGGTTCGGAAACGACTGAGTCGACAGTTTTAAGTGCGAGTCGTTCTGATACCTATGACAGTGTAAGACATGTATCGGTGACTGCTCTCGTTGATTTAGACATAAACCAAAACAAGAAAATATATCTAGTAATAGTGGGTTCAAACTGCGTGCCTTAACAGCTCTGAGCACTTTTCGCTACTGTGAAACACATCTCTCTCAGAAGTATCAGAACGATCTTCGCTTTTAATTTTCGACGTAGTCCTTGCGGACCAGGTTCCCTTACCTCAAATTCATGCATTTACGATTCTCCAATATCCTTCAAATCATCTTGTAGAATTATTCAAAAGGCACCACACATATGGTTATTCGTCCATGGATAAATACAAGTATCGACTCAAAGTGTTTAACATACTCATACTCACCAGACTGTATACCAGACAGAAAATGAAAAAGAAAAAGCACATTTACAATCTTCTGAAACACTGTATCCTGAAGTGAGACAAACTGTAAGACTCTCGAATTTACGGCTGAGCTACACATAACAGATTACCGATCGTCGCATGCTTTTAAGACATCAAAAGTGAGAACAGAGGCATGACCTTTCCCACGCCAAACGCAACGTAAAAAGGGAGCAGTTCCACATGGCCTGAACGCACATGTGATTTCAAACACATAAACGGAATCAGTACACTTGTCTCTTTCTGCGGTCTCACCGTAATGGCGAAAGTTGTCGGCTTAATGCGCCCATCGCGAAAAAACAAATTTATAAATCACGACTGCTCGATGTGCTGGCAGAAATCAGAGTGCCTCGTTCCTAAGCTGCTCGAGGCATCCCAGTCGCAAGATACGCTCCCAGCATTCTGATTGGCCACGGCTTCCGAGTGCCACAAAGAGGTATCTGACGATTCCTTTGCAAAGTTTCTCCGCTTCAGTAGAGCCGGATCATCTTTGAGCTGACAAGTGGCTTACGCCTGTCACAAGTTTAAGCGATGCGAAAGACATTCACGCGAAAGCGGACGCCTATCAATATTTCTTGCTTTATGAACGTTTTCTGGAATAAGGCCCCTTTCGCGTCCGAGTCATAATCGGCGACGTTCGCTCGTTTATGAACATATTATATGATTGGTTGATTACTCTTCAAACTTATAACGTTGTCTCCAGAAACTTCATTTTTTTGGTACGATTCTCCTATCGTTTGCTAAGTTGAGATCAAAAATTTGTAGACACTCTCCATTCAGGTATTCGATCGTAAATATGTAGGAAACCACACCATAACACAACATTCATCTCGCTGCAATTGCTGTGCTGGTTCAAGAAGTGTGTATGGGGGGCAACCGAGCGGTATATCAGCTTGCTCGTAACTACTGACGTACAGATTGCAGGAACCTTTCGATACCATTTTGAAACTCATCCCAAAGGTCGCCAGAGAGACGGATAAGCGAGTGCATTCTTAAAGAGCCTGTTGTAGTAAAGTATGGCATAGTAAAAGGATAGAATGTTGATCGCCTAATCTGTACGAAGTTTATCACATAAAACCAAAGCGTTCTAAATTTTCGTTACGCTTCACTTCACAATACCGTGCTACCGTATAATTCGTTTCCTCTCTACAAGCTGTTCAGAAATTCCTGTTACAAACCCCTAGGACTTGTAAAGGGGAGTGACTAGATATTATTTCGGAATGGAACGCATGTCCGCAAACTTAGCGTTTCCGTGCTACAGCTATTTGAAAACGTGTTGCTAACGCGACGACATTTACAAGCTATTGAAAAGGCGTGACCCAGTACATCACTTCTTTGACAGTTTCACTCAGTAATAGCCAAGGAAACTGCTCGTGTTCTCCTTGACGGGATCTCTTCGTGATGCAATGCGGCCTCTTCCAATTAGGGTGTGCGGCGGCTCCTTGGAGCAACACACTCACGCCTGCTGACGGTAAAGGAACCCATTCTCGAAGTCGTTGAGCAGTTGTTACGAAAAGGGTATGCGGTGTTACAAAGGCGACGAGCAGCTCTTCCATTACCCTGAGGTTCGCCATTCAGAAGGATGATGTGGGTGTATTCTGTAGACGTGTACACAACCGTGTTGCTGTAAGAGTCACATGCGCGTGAATGGGGATCGAACCCGGCCGATCCGACGTAACCACCACCTAGCACAACCACACTGTTGCGTTCATACCTAGCACACATGTTTTGAGACGGCGATAGCACGGAAACGGTACGGTTCCGGACGTGAGTTCAAATGGTTCAAATGGCTCTGATCACTATGGGACTCAACTGCTGAGGTCATAAGTCCCCTAGAACTTAGGACTACTTAAACCTAACTAACCTAAGGACAACACACACATCCATGCCCGAGGCACGATTCGAACCTGCGACCGTAGCGGTCGCGCGGTTCCAGGCTGTAGCGCCAGAACCGCTCGGCCACCAGCGGCCGGCCCGGACGTGAGTCCCTATTCAAAATATGTCCTCACTCCTCTGTACAAGTCCTAGAAATTTGTATCAGGAATTTCTGAACACCGTTTATACCTTCAACGTCCAAGCACAAAACACTATCCGGCCAAATAGCAGACATTCTACAACGAATTGGCAGCAGTGATTCATGAACAAAACTTAAGTGCTTTAAGTTCTACCATTGAATCGTTCTTCCTTGTCCGCCAATGAACAATCGTCGCTGTTCTTGCAGTTTACACACATATCAAAAAAAGTACTACATCACCTCGGTTCCTTGAGTTCCGCAACCTGTACAGAAAATTGGAATGGAGATCAACATAAACATCATTTCCGCCCTTTTTATTGCTTATAAAAACCACACATTGCATGTTGTACCACCACACCGCGAGACCTTGAGAGGTGGTAGTCAAGATTGCTCTACACACCGGTATAATACCCAGTAGCACGTCCTCTTGCATTGACGCATGCCTCTATTCGTTGAGGCATACTATCCACAAGTTCATCAAGGCACTGTTGGTCCAAATGGCTCTGAGCACTATGGGACTCAACTGCTGAGGTCATTAGTCCCCTAGAACTTAGAACTAGTTAAACCTAACTAACCTAAGGACATCATACACATCCATGCCCGAGGCAGGATTCGAACCTGCGACCGTAGCGGTCTTGCGGTTCCAGACTGTAGCGCCTTTAACCGCACGGCCACTTCGGCCGGCCACTGTTGGTCCAAATTGTCCCACTCCTCAACGGCGATTCGGCATAGATCCTGGGAAGGCACTGTTGGCCCAAATTGTCCCACTCCTCAACGGCGATTCGGCATAGATCCTGAGAGTGGTTGATTGGTCACGTGATACATAAACAGCTGATTTCAGGCTATCCCAGGCATGTTCGATAGGGTTCATGTCTGGCGAACATGTTGGCAACTGAATTCGAGCGATGTCGTTATCCTGAAGGAAGACATTCACAAGATGTGGACGAGGGGGGCGTGCATTGTCATCCATGAAGACGATTCCCTCACCAATATGCTGCCGACATGGTTGCACTATCGATCGGAGGATGGCATTCACGGATCGTACAGCCATTACGGCGTCTTCCACGACCACCAGCGGAGTACGCCGGCCCAACATACTGCTACCCCAAATACCAGTGAACTTGTACCTTGCTACATTCTCTGGACAGAATGTCTAAGACGTCCAGCCTGACCGGGTGGCCTCCAAACACGTCTCCGAAGATTGTCTGGTTGAAGGCTTATGCGACACTCGTTGTTGAAAAGAACGTAATGCCAGTCCTGAGCTGTCCATTCGGCATGATATTGCGCCCATCTGTACCACGCCGCATGGTATCGTGGTTTCAAAGATGGACCTCGCCATGGACGTCGGGAGTGAAGCTGCGCATCATGCAGCATATTGCGCACAGTTTGAGTCGTAACACGGCGTCCTGTGGCTGCACGAAAAGCATTATTCGACTTGGTTGCGTTGCTGTCTGGGTTCCTCCGACCCATAATCCGTAGGTAGCGGTCATCCACTGCAGTAGTAGCCCTTGGGTGGCCTGAGCGAGGCACGTCATCGACAATGCCTGCCTCTTTGTATCTCCTCCATGTCCGAGAAACATTGCTTTAGTTCAATGCGAGACGCCTGGACACTTCTCTTCTTTAGAGCCTTTCCTGGCACAAAGCAACATTGCCGACGCGATCGAACGGCGGTATTGACCGTCTAGGCTTGGTTGAACTACAGACAACAAGAGCCGTGTACATCACTCCTGGTGGAATGACTGCAACTGATAGGCTGTTGGAGTTGTGGGAACCGGTGTGATGCAAAACATTTTTTGATGTGTGTTTAACGACATACTTCACTTGATCTACGAAACAAGGAAGTGCGAAATGCTGACGGAAAGACAAGAACATCGCAATAGAAACAACTTAGGAACGAAATAGGAAGTAAATGTAGGGTAGCCAACGCCAAATGGCTTCAGAAGTAATGCGAATGAAGAGATAGAACAAGAAATAATCGACCGTAGAACTGGCTCAGTATATACAGGATGTTTCAAATATCATGTTACACACCTCTAAGGTTGTAGAAGGGACTTACTGAATCAAGTTTTACATTGGGCCCCCTATCGGGAAACGGCACACAACGACGATACAGAGCTTCAAGGTTATAGGCGCCGGCTCCTGTAAAAGTATGTATATACAGGATGACTCCGTGATGATGTCACAGAATTTCTAGGAAGATGAAGAGGGGTAAATCCATCAATTTGAGATAGATGTCCCTGTACCGAAAACGAGCAAGTCGAAGATTATAACTAAAAATCATTGTGATACCTCTGACAGGGGAATACATGCACCAGTGCTGTTTTTGCTAAGATTGTAGGGTAGATCAAAATAAAGAAAGGTGAATAGTAAACAAGTGTTCTAGAAAGCATATCTTAAGATCTACGAGCACTTGTTCAATACCGGAGATGTGTTTCACATTAGCGAAGATGAACAAGTGCTCATAGATTCTCAGGTATGCAATTTAGAGCGCATGTTGCTTGAATTTTTCTTGTCTTGGTCTATACTACCACTCTGAAAGTTCCATAGAACCATACCCTGAGTTCGTAGCAACAATTGTAGTGGTACATATATGCCACGGTCAGAGGTATCAGAACGGTTTTCGCTACAACTTTCGACTCCAGGGACTCTTACCTTGTTCTGATACATTTACCCTTCTCCGTCATTCTTGAAAGTTAGTAAAATGATCACGGAATCACACTGTATAAACATACGTTTACAGACGCCTCCGCCTGTAACTTTCACGCTCTGTAGCGTCAGTGGATGTCGTTTCCAAACACGGGTTACTTTAGAAAATTGCATCTACTATATTACCTCTACAAACTCTGGACGTGTTTAACGTGAATTATGAAACACCCTGTGGGAAAATAAGGAGAACCTTCAGTGTTATTAATAATAACTGTGTTAACAAGGTGTCATTAAGAGTGCAATGGTTAGTCCACTCTTCACTGCTGAACGCAGAGGAGAGAGGTTCCAATGGGACAAAACTGCTGAGGTCATTAAACTAACTTACGCTAATACACACCCATGCCCGAGGGAGGACTCGAACCTCCGACGGGGAGAGCCACGCGAAACGTGGCAAGCAGCCTTAAACGGCGCGGCTACCTTGTGTGGCTCAGCACAGGAGAGAGTGGATAGGTAGAAGGAGCACACTGAAGGCCTCTATGACGAGGGCGTAGGGAGCAAGGGGGAAGCTGGCGGATGTTTCAAATAATGTGGTAGTAGAAGAAGTTTGGGTCGGTATGCGTACAGTAGGGGATCGGCTATTAGAGACAGAACTATAAGGGCTCTAGAAAACTTGAGATCAATTAAGGCACTACTGATGTGTAACATTCCATCAAAATTTTCAAAATAATTGGGGGCTGGGGCTACCAAACGACAATTCTAGTTGGCGGGTAAAATCTACGAGACTGGTGACATACAATCAGACTCCAGAAAAAAGCATCGTCCACACATTTCCGAAGACAGCATTTGTAAATATGTTCGAGAACTATCGCACAGTCAGATTAACAGTTCATGCATCCAATCTACTGAGAAGAATAATATAGGTAAGAATGGAAAAGGAAACTGATGATCTCTTGTGTTGGATTGCAAGCAAGGCAGATGAAAAAGGAAGACGCTGTGACAGGATTTGTCAGCCTCAAAAAAAGAGTTACATAATATGAACTAGTGTAACATGTTTGAAATTCTGAGAAAAATAGGATTAAGCTATTAGGAAAGTCAGGAAGAAAAAGAACGAATTGTTGGGCCGGAAAGAGGTGAAAGGCAGGGATGCAGTCTTTAGCCCCTACTGTTCCGTCTATACATCGAATACGCAATTATGGAAATAAAAGAGCGCTTCAACTGTAGGATTAATATTCAGAGTGAATTAATATCAGTGATAAAATTTATTGAGGATTGGAATTACGGAATCTTTTGAATGCAATGAACAGTCTAACAAGTACGTAATACGGATTGAGAGTAAACTGGAAAAAGACAAAAGTAATGAAAGGTAGCAGCAATGAGAATAAAGAGAAATATAAAATAAAAATTTCTGGTCACAAAGTAGAGAAAGTGGAAACAAAATATGACAGTCGAAGCAAGAAGACATAAAAACTAGACTTGCACATACAAAAAAAGTAGATAAAGTGGAAACAAAATATGAGAGTCGAAGCAAGAAGACATAAAAACCAGACTTGCACAAACATAAAGAGAATTATTAACCAGAAGAAGTCTACTGGTTTCATGATAGGCCTTAATTTGAGGAACAAACTTCTGACAATGTACGTTTGGAGCACAGAATTGAGTGGTAGTAAACCATGGGCTGCTAAATAATGAAACAGACGACAATCGAAGCTTCTAAAATTTGGTACAACAGAAGAATGTTGAAAATCAGGTGGATTCATAAGGTAAAGGATGAAAGGTTTCCGACAGAGTCGGCATACAAAGTAACACATGGAAAACACTGGTAAGAAGAAGGGACAGGATGATGGGACATTGTTATTACATCAGGGAATAACCTCTACGTGCTAGAGGGACCAGTAGAGGAAGAAGAAATTGGAATACGTGTGGACACAGGGTTCAAGTGCTACTCTGAAATGGAGGCTGCATCAAACGACTCAAAAAAATAATAATAAAAAAAAGGAAGAAGAAATCCAAACAGTACATTTGCCTTCGCTAAGAGCTACTATATTAATGTGTTATGGAATAGACTAATGTCGTTTCGTTTCTCTGAGCATTAAAACTTTGAGAACGCCACAGTGAATCAGAGGACATTGCCTCCAGATAAAAATCCTCTTCTTAGAGTTTCCAATGCGCCTACTCTCCGGGTACAGATTTTTCACTTATTAACTCGCTAAAAACTGTTTATGTTCTTCCATTCACATACTTGCTGAAAGTGTTCTGATGGCATCCCAACTTCCAGGAGGAAGAGTTACGTTCTGTCACTAAGAGTATCTTGAGTGCCAACACAGATACCCACTCGCATGGGTCTCTCACTTGAACAGCAATTCAACTATGTAGAGCCCTAGCAAGCGGAAAACAATCATATTTGTCACTTTTCATTGTATGTTACGATGAATGATTCAATACCCAAGAAAACAGCTGTCTCGTTATGTTCAGGGAGTGTGTATAGCTCTAAAATTAGTGCATAATATGTAACGTCCTGCATCTTCGTTAATAAACATCGATATGAGCAAAATGATGCGTAGTACAGAAATTAAAAAAAAAATGATTCAAATGGCTCTGAGTACTATGGGACTCAATTTCTAAGGTCATTAGTCCCCTAGAACTTAGAAATAGTTAAACCTAACTAACCTAAGGAAATCACACACATCCATGCCCGAGGCAGGATTCGAACCTGCGACCGTAGCGGTTTCGCGGTTCCAGACTGCAGCGCCTAGAACCGCCCGGCCACTTCGGCCGGCTACAGAAATTAAAAACACGGCAAACTGTAGTTGTTATTGAAAGAAGGATCCACTATACAATCAAGTATTAGAAATTTACTGTCTTTCCATCACCTCCATAGTGATCTAAAGCAAATATTTTATAAAGATATTTAGTTGGAATTGCGGCCAGTGAGGGCTACGGATGTGAGTGCCTGAAAAGTCATATTCCATATTTACCAAGAGCTGCTGATAGGAGGGAAATTCTAAAAGTAAGTTACAGATTATTACGACAGGCGAAGTAACTTTTATAGAATGATGCGCTGTACATCAAAGCAACAATAATTCGTGACTCTTTTAGGACCAATTCTCTGTAAACAACGGCCTGACCGTTCTACCAGTCGTACAAACTGCTCAACGATACAAACTCGCTCCTCGGTCACTGAGCCAGGTGAGAAAGACTGTATGAATGTCCTCATTCTTGGAAATTCTCTTATCCCCTAGACATATTTTCAGCTAGTCGAGAAGATGGAAAGGTCATGGTGAAAGATCTGGACTTCTTGAGCAGCATCATCCACGTCTTCGCAGACTTGGTCACGTTGTTGGCACCATTTCAGTTCGCCTGGAGGCAACACTGCATTTGGGGCACGTACCATCAGGATTTCATTGTGAATCTGTGTGCACTTTGGACATTTTTCCTACAAAAATCGTACTGTCTCACGCAAAGAAACTTTGAAGTATGTTTACAGTAGCTGTGGGAGCACGTACTCCCTCCTCCAATGTGCCACTGTGCTTGTGCAAACATCTTAGCGTGTGACACGAGTAACTTCCTTTCTGAAGAGCCTACATACCTCTGTTAACTACCGCTATCCAAGAAGTGCATGTTATTAGTTACCATAAACTTAAAGTTGATCTCACTTGTAGCTGATCGAATTTAGAAGTTGATAGATGTATATTTCATCTGTAGCTCTTGGCGAACTGATACTTGATCTTTTTACAAAATGTATATATCTGAGTGGTGACTATTATTTAGGAAAGACATCTGAATGGTGCAAAAATTGTCAGTTGACACTAAATAAAGAAAAATGTGAGGTCATCCACATGAGTGCTAAAAGTAATTCTTTAAACTTCGGTTACACGATAAATCAGTCTAATCTAAAAGACGTAAATTCAACTAAATACCTAAGTATTTCAATTACGAACGACTTACATTGGAAGGAAAACATAGAAAATGTTGTGGGGAAGGCAAACCAAAGACTGCGTTTTACTGTCAGGACACTTAAAAAATGTAACAGACCCACTAGGGAGACTGCATACACTATGCTTGTCCGTCCTCTTTTAGAATACTGCTGCGCGGTGTGGGATCCTTAGCAGGAAGGACAGACGGAGTACATCGAAAAAGTTCAAAGAAGGGCAGCACGTTTTGTACTATCGCGAAATATGCGAGAGAGTGTCACAGAAATGATACAGGATTTGAGATGGACATCATTAAAAGAAAGGCGTTTTTCGCTGCGACGGGATCTTCTCACGAAATTCCAATCACCAACTTTCTCCTCCGAGAAAATGTTTTGTTGACACCGACCTACATAGGGAGGAACGATCACCATGATAAAATAAGGGAAATGAGAGCTCGTACAGAAAGATATAGGTGTTCGTTCTTTCGGCGCGCAATACGAGATTGGAATACTAGAGAATTGTGAAGGTGGATCGATGAACCCTCTGCCAGATGTGATTTGTAGAGTATCCATGTAGATGTAGATGTAGAAGATGTAGATGTAGAACTGCGGCGAACCACCGCCAGGGCATATTCGAATGGATATGAAGCGGAGATAACTTTCGGAATAATAGAAAATCTCACACGCATAAAACTAAAAAATTGAACAACAGCTGAGACCTGATAACAGTCTTACGTTTGTAACGATACTTGTGTACCTAATATGTTAAAATGGAAGTCTCGAAAGATGAACACCAGGGCATTAATAGAGAAATAGGCCTAAATCATACGCATTGCGAATCATAATAATGATGTGAACTATTTGAGTGGTAGATGTGGTCTACACTGAAGTGGCAAAAGTCACGGGATACATTCCAATACGGTGTGGGAACTTATTTTGCCCTGGCATATTGCAGTGGCATTGACTGAAGTCGTTGGGTATCACCTATAGCCATGTCGCCTCTATGTCCGTTTATAATTGTGAAATTGTAGCAGGTGCAGGTTTTTGAGCACGAAATGGCTTCTCGATTATGTCCCATAAATGTTCGTTATAATTCATGTCGGGCGATCTTGATGGCAAATTCATTCATTCGAATTGTTCACAATGTTCTCGAAACCCAAATGCGAACAGCTGTTGCCTGTGGCATGGCGCATCGTTGTTAGGGAAAATGAAGTCCGTGAGTAGCTGCAAATGGTCTCCAAGTAGCCGAACATTTTAATTTCCAGTCAATTATAGGTTCAGCTGGATCAGAGGACCCATTCCCCGTAAACACAGTCCACACCATTATGGGTCCCTCACGATTTTCTACAGTGCCTTGTAGACAATATGGGTCCATGGCTCAAATGGCTCTGAGCACCATGGGACTTAATATCTGAGGTCATCAGTCCCCTATAAGTTAGAGCTACCTAAACCTAACTAACCTAAGAACATCACACACATCCATGCCAGAGGCAGGATTCGAACCTGCGACCGTAGCAGTTGCGTGGTTCCGGACTGAAGCGCCTAGAACCGCTCGTCCACCACGGCCGGCTATGGGTCCATGGCTTCGTAGATCTGCTCCATACTACAACCCTACCATCAGCTATTACCAACTGAAACCGGGACTCACATGACCGGGCCACGGTTTTCCATTAGTCTAGGGCCCAACCAAGACGATCACGAGCCCAAGAGAGGCGCTGCAGACGATGTCGTGCTGTTAGCGCTGCCATAGCCCATTAACGCCAAATTTCGCAGTACTGTCCAAACGGATATGGTCGTCGTACTTTCCACATTGATTTCTGCGGTTATTTCAAGCAGTGCTGCTTGTCTGTTAGCACAATGAGATATACGCAAACGCCGCTGCTCTCTGTCGCAAAGCGAAGGCCGTTGGCCACTGCGTCGTCCATGAGGAGAGGCAATCCCTGAAATGTGGTGTGTTCGGCACACTGTTGACACTTTGATTTTGGAATATTAAGTTACCTAAAGATTTCCGAAATGGAATGTGCCATGCGTCTAGCTCCAACTACCATTCCGCGTTCACAGTTTACCTCCCGTCGTGCGGCAATAATCACGTCTGAACCTTTTCACATACTCGCCGAAGTGCAAATGACAGCTCCGCCAATGCAATTCCCTTGTATAACTTGTGTATGCTGTACTATCGCCATATGTATATGTGCATACCGCTATCCCAGGGTTTTATTCACCAAAGTGTATAAAAATCACTTGATTTGCCAATTGAAGAGGAATTTTGTTTTTAAGACAGTGTCAAGTCTGCATGGTTTTCAGGTAAGCAGTGTGAAAACCCAGTGCCATAACACTGGTGATATATGGGAGAGAGACGGCAGGCTGTGGTGTCGGCAGACAGTGCACCGTGGCCAGCCCTGCGTGTCTGGCCGCATATTAACGTCCGCTGCTGGCTGGGCGCCGTTTATTAGAGGGGTGCGCGTTATTAAAGCGGCGATGACAGGCGGCGCCCGGCGGCCACCGATGATCATTCTGGTCGGCGTCCCACGTCCCGCGTCTGCTACGGACGGTCCGGCGCTTCCGCCGGCCGCGCGATCGCCGCGCCGACTGAAGTCCGCCGGAGCAGAAAACAATATCTAATTGTAGCGCCGGTCCCTTCACTTGTTGCAGCGAGCTGTGAACTGTGCGCGCACGCCGCTCCGCGCCACGTTTCCATGGCAACGCGACACCGTTCCGTCCCTTTGCCCGCCTGTGTGCCCGCGCAGCGTGTACAGTTGCCGCTAAATGCCATGCAGCAGCTGCAACTCCAGATCGTTGCAAGTGCTTTTACATGGAGCTCGCGCACCACACGTTCAGGAGAATTTTCAGCCAAAAGAGTTAGGCTAGTATCACCATTTTAGTCCCTGCGAACACAGAACACAACAGCGTATTAATGTCCGTATTTGTTTCTTTCAATCACAACCTGTGCTGAGAGCTAGGATTATACGTGAAGAAAAAATATGGCATAGGCTATTTGTCACGGAGTAATCATTACACAATAGCTGTACGTATATATGCATATGTACTCCTCAATTGTGTGTCGAGGAGTGTACAATTATGCTTTCTCCTGTTCCAGTCGCGAATGGTCTGTGGGACGAAGAGAGTGTGTAAATCACTGTGTGGATTTCAGTCCAGTTTTACGACCCCGATTTTTTCGTGAAATGTAGTGAGAAGGTATAGGTATACTGGTGAACTCTTCTATGTACATGCGCTCTATCCTACATGGCATGGACCTCAGGCTAACGAGCAATGTGCCCGCATCTCGTGGTCGTACGGTAGCGTTCTCGCTTCCCACGCTCGGGTTCCCGGGTTCGATTCCCGGCGGGGTCAGGGTTTTTCTCTGCCTCGTGATGGCTGGGTGTTGTGTGCTGTCCTTAGGTTAGTTCGGTTTAAGTAGTTCTAAGTTCTAGGGGACTGATGACCATAGATGTTTAGTCCCATAGTGCTCAGAGCCTAACGAGCAATGTACAAGTGTTTCTTGGGAGAGTGTCTTACAAGCTACCTGTCTTGTGTGTGAATTACAACTACTGAGGTTTCTTCCAATAAATTTTGTCTGGAATGTACCTTACTTGCGACTTTTTTTTATAGTTTTTCGCTAGAAGTAACTTTATAAGCGTACTACCGGATTTTTTACGAATTTGACTTTTGCAGTGACTTCCCCACAGCCGTGTATCTCACAATAATGGTTCTTTCTACCTGGACTGAAGGAAAGAAATCACAACACCAAATACTAATTAATGTAGAGTAATGAAACTTCGGAATATAATCCATTAGGTAACATATTTGAGTGATTAATACGGCAATATCATAGGTTAATGTAGCTCGAGATAGGGAATTACAAATGGGAAATGCCGGTACATTAATAACAAGTGGAACGCTAATATGTTGAATGCAACCATGCAAATGTGCATATATTGTATTGTACAAGTGGCAGACGTCAGTTTGTGGGATGTAGTTCCAGGTCCTTTCTACTTGGTCAGTCAGTACAGTGATGGTTAATGCTGTTTGTGGATCACACTGTTCTCGTCCAAAGGTGTTCCATATGTGCTCGACTGGGGAAAGATCTGGTGACTGAGCAGGCCAAGGCAACACTCTGCAGGGTATGTTGGGTTGCAAAAGCGGCATGTGGACGAGCGTTATCCTGTTGGAAAGTACCCATTTTGTTCATAAACTGCGGAAAAACCGGTCGAATCACCAGACCGACTTATAGATTGGCAATAAGGGTACTTGGGATAGGCGCGAGAATGCTCTAGCTGTCATACGAAATCGCCCATCAGACCATAACTCCAGCTGTAGCTCTAGCGTGTCTAGCACGCAGATAGACTGGTTCCTCGTCCTGTACTGACCTCTTTCTAGCCAAGCACAGCCAGCACAGGTATCGAGGCAGAGCCAGCTTCCATAAGAAAATACAGCAGACCTCCATCCTGCTCTCCAATGAGCTCTAGGTTGACAATGCTGAAATCGCAAACGGCGGTGGTTTGGGGTCAGTGGAACTGACGCTATAGGGCATCTGACGCTGAAACGTATTTGAAGTGGTCTATTTGTAGCAGTTCGTTGCACAGTGTGATGCCAAAAGATGCTCAAATTGCTGCTGCAGGTGCAGTACGATGCGCTTTAGCCATTGCCGATCTAGATGTTCTTCCCTCTCTATAGCACCACGTGGACATCCACAGCTCGGACTGGTTCAAATGGCTCTATGCACTATGGGACTTAATATCTGAGGTCATCAGTCCCCTGAGCCCGGTATTTTTGCGACTGCACGTTCTTGTGACCACCGCTGTCAGCAAATATGTACAGTGGCTACATTCCAGCTAAATCTCACGCAGTATCTCAGAAGGAACGTCCAGCTTCTCGCAGCCCTATTACACGACCTCGTTGAATCTCAGTGAGGTGCTGACATGGCATTTTTGTCACCTAAAATGCATTCTCGACAAACATCAACTCACCACTCACCACGTACAATCTCGAAGGCAACTAACGCACACGACAGTTACAACGTGTATTTAAAGTAAACCTTATTAGCATCCTCTTATGCCAGAGATGAGAAATTTCAATAGACATGATCTTTCAGATGTAGAAACACGCCTACCAACTGTTGTTTACGTTGTACAACTCTTGCCGGCCGAAGTGGCCGTGCGGTTAAAGGCGCTGCAGTCTGGAACCGCAATACTGCTACGGTCGCAGGTTCGAATCCTGCCTCGGGCATGGATGTTTGTGATGTCCTTAGGTTAGTTAGGTTTAACTAGTTCTAAGTTCTAGGGGACTAATGACCTCAGCAGTTGAGTCCCATAGTGCTCAGAGCCATTTGAACCATTTGTACAACTCTTTCTTTGTGTATCGAAATTGATTCCGTCAGTGCGTTTAATTGCAATATGTTACATTTCTTTACTTGCCAAACCCTGCACCAATTATCGATCGTCTGTAGGTCTTCCTGCAGTTCGCTACAATTTTATAGCATCTTGGCGTCTCTTTGTACAACAGCGTCATCCGCGAAAAGCCTCATGAAACTTCTGAAATTACCCACAAAGTCATTTATACATACTGTGATGAGTAACGGTTCTAAGAAGAGTCACATTTCAGAAAAATCGCTCGTTCGTATTACTTACGTCTAAAATGAGCTTAGTTTTTCCTGTCTGTTAACATACATTACTATAAATAACTTTTTAAGTTTAATCTGCTAAATATCTCTAGCTTATTCTAGATCACTTCACTATCATTTACTATGTAATTGAATATTTACATCATAAATTACCACACGTACTCATTTATTTGTTTATTTAACCTGATATACATCTGCCTCTATAACACTGATCCTCAGTTCACACTTATGTGTCTGCCAGGGTCCCTCCCTTTCATCCGATCAGTTTTTTACATACGTAAAATATTTTTCTTCTGAAATGGCAATATTTTCACATACTTCTGAATGTTAATGTAAGTAATTTCTCCAGCTGAAAGTGCACAAAACGTATTCAACAGTTTTTGTTAAATTCTAGCACGATAATGTCAAGTAATTCACCTGTAACGACGACAAATATTTTTATTTTGAATCATTCGTGGTTACACTCTAAGATGGCTTTTATTGAACCTGGCCACAGACGGGGAGACATAGGCACTAACACGTGCTGTCGTTGCTTGTGATAAGTGAGTACCGATGTAAGAAGAGAATGTAATAAGGTAAACGACCTCTGTGCTTGAAGTCATTATCTCGCCCTGAGGGTAGACCATGTAATTTCTAACGGAAGGAATGACGTAAATCGCAGGATCATCACGTTTAGCTCGAATATTAAGTTCTAAATTCCCAATTCCCCTCAGTGATTTTCTGATACTGTAGTGATCGTCAATCGGACTGGCACATAATGTGTGATTGTCCACTTCTTCCCGCTCAAGACATAAAAGTTACGTGCCGGCAGGCGATACCACTTCTCCTTCCAATTAATTTGTAACCATCAATAACAACTCTTAAAGCTTCACACTACATGCACAAGCATTCATCGGCGCCAGTACGGGTAGAAAATTCATAGTAAATGGCAAGCAGGTCAGTGCAAATTATTCCATCTTAGACGTCACTGTACACCTTAACTTTCATGCCTAAAAGAAAGCTACTTGTTGGTCCTCGTGTAAGGATTTTGCGAAATTAGATCAGAAAATGACGATTGACGATGAGGGGGGGGCGGAAGGAGGAGGGGAGGGGAAATAGTTTGGATGGGGACCGGACGCACAATATAGCAGGTGAACTTGAAACGTTCCCTCAGAAAAATTAATGAATGACTGTGCTGATAAACCTCTACGTTATTTGATTTTCAAAAAGCTGAGCTAAACTGAACGTGCACAGACATTACTCTCTTTAGTTATTCTGATCAACACTAAACTGACACACAATATTTTTAGCGCAACGCAATCTGACTTTCAATAATCCCTACAAAAGAATGGCCCTGACTAACAATAACCTATCCTTTCATGAATCACTTACCTCACAAAAATCTTCGTTACTCGAACTACCGCAATACAGCGAGCGCCACTACTGCCAGCTAAATAAAAGATTCTAACTACTGAAGGCACATACTACCGATAGGCATAATTAGCAAATGAAAGATTTTGAGAGAGAACAAACTATGTATTTACCTTAATAGTGTTCAACAGTCGTAATATCCGCCATCTCTCCCCCCCACATCCACCACTGCTGGCGGCTCACCTCCAACTGCGCAACGCTACGCGCTGTTCACATCCAACTGCCAAACACTACAATAGCGAATATTACAACAATGCCAACCAGCCACAGACTGCACACAACACAGCCAGTGATTTTCGTACAGAGCGCTACGTGACGTTACCAACATAAAAACCTAAACAGCCTACTTACGAACTGAGCAAGATAACTTTCCTATTTGGTGCAACACTGTGTGGATGATTGAGCTATTCCAAAAAAAGAGCATGATCGCCCTCACTCGTCTTGATAGTGCTTAAGGCTCGTCAGTAAGGAGCTGGATATGGTACTGATGAATGCTGACCTGTGGAGATGAGCTCGGGAGATGGGACTACACTGGCCGCGATCGCTAACTGAACAGATTTGGGAAAAGGAGGTTGTTGCAGATAATTAGTGATGGTATTGCCGGCGATTATGGGTGACATGCGGTCGCATATCTGTTGCGGTAGGTACGAGGTTTAGCGTTTGTTACGATAAATCATGACAACAAGTCTCCCTCCCTTAAAAGTACCTCAACCACCTTAGAAAATTCTTCAAGGCGCACACCGAAGACAGACTGTACCTCAGCGCACACTAACAGGGAAGAGGAATATTAAGGATAACCATATCAGAATACACGTACTATCAAAAATCAAGTACATCTGATTGTGTTATATTACAGTCCTTTCAACATGGCTGTGGCATGCATTACAGAGCACTGTTGCAGAGGCACTGGGTAGTACTACCGTCATATGTGTAGTACTACCGCCACATGAATGTGCAAGTTCCTACTGCAGAAGTATCTCAAGAGTCGGGTCTTATGTATTTAAATCAGAAGTGGCAAATATTTTATACCTAGAGGTGATGCGATTACAATTTGTGCAGCCAAAGTTTTGAATTGGCGGCTGTTGAACTGACAGATCTAGACATTTACAAAAAAGCAATTATTCTGTACCTATGTATATCAGGTAAGTGACACGATGGACACTTTCTTCGACAAAGTAACTGAATTCCTGCAATGGCTATGAGATCCAAAACTAACATAACAGTACTGAAAACGTGAATAGAGAAAGAGAAATTGGTGAAAGGCGGAGGGTACTTTCAGGACCGCTATCTACTCCACTTTCCCTGTTCCATTCGCAATGGTGCATGTGAAGAATGATTTTCGGTAATGCTCCGTATTGGGTCTATTTTGTCGGATTTTCTTGAAGTGGTCATTTCGAAAGACGCTTTAGGAGGAAGTAGTACGTTGCCCTGTAATATAACATTTAATTACGGAACTAATTGTGTCAGACACTGCGCTGTGTGTAGGAACTGGTTCAAAAATGGTTCAAATAGCTCTTAGCACTATGGGACTTAAATTCTAAGGTCATCAGTCCCCTATAAATTAGAACTACTTAAACCTAACTAACCTAAGGACATCACACACATCCATGCCCGAGGCAGGATTCGAACCTGCGACCGTATCGGTCGCGCGGTTCAAGACTGAAGAGCCTAGAACCGCTCGGCCACTCCGGACGGCTGTAGGAACTAAAGATGTTACTCTATGTATAAGAAAAGCGAAAATTATCATTGTATTTCCTATGTTTTTTATTATCTCTGTTGTTGAATGTAATGTTAAGGTCTCCGAATTTTTTTTTTTTTTTTGATCTGATAAAGGCGAAAGGAACTTATAATTGTGAATATTACGTATTACAATATGATAGTAATGATAAAAGTTATATGCAAAGAAGAAATAAACCAGTTCTTATCTCTGACAAATAATTAGGTGAGCCTCTAAAATAAATATTAATCTTTGAGTCATTAAAATTAGTGGAGCTGGACACGCGCTGGGGAGATTGTCGAACGAGCCTACAAATAAATGCGGCAACTTACGACGGACTCAAGGACATGTAACAAAAAAATTGCCACAGCTCTTTGCCAACATATTACCACACAACAACACACACACAAGGCGAGTTTAGTTTCAATGGGCGTTTCAATACACCATTTGAAAACCAAGAATACATGCCAATCTTGTCTATAAATCCCTTAAATACAATAAAAAATAACAATGTAGCCTGACTCCTCCCGAAAAGTAATCTCCCACCACCTCAACAGCAAATTTTTCTGTGACACACATCGCCTCTTTTGTAGCGTCTGTCACTGTATTTTATTGAGGCTCTCCGCAACGCTCTCGCACTGACCAATCGATCTCGTTACGCTCACGCCTCACTTCGTTCAACTTTTTCTAATTGTTCTGGAAAGGCTTCCAGTCTGATAAGGAGTTCTGAAGAATTGGTGGAACAAGTATTCTGTAAGCCATTTCTTTCGTAGATTAATAGAAATTCTTTAAGGATCTCAGTCGGGCATCTGCTCTTACGGCTATTTCTCAAAGGGGTCATTCCAATTTAGATTGTTGCGTATGGGTACGGCAGTTATAGGTTTTACAGTATTTAATTTTTCCAGTCGTTTGACAGCTATATCTAATCTCCCATTTATGCCTGATCTCATATACAGGAAGATGGAGTTAGTTTTGTGAGGCCATCCTTATTTAGGAAAATTTGGAAATGTGTGGTAAGGACTATGGGACCAAACTGCTGAGGTCATCGGTCCCTAGGCTTACACACTACTTAATCTAACTTAAAACAACTTACACTAAGGACAACAGACACACCCATGCTTGAGGGAGGACTCAAACCTCCAACGGTGGGGGTGGGGGGGGAGGGGGGAGCCGCGCGAACCGTGCAAGGCGCCTCACACCGCACGGCTACCCCGCGCGGCCCTTATTTAGGTTTAGGTTTCAGGATGGTTGCTTCAACAAGATCATGACCGACAGCTGTCCTTACTTTTAAATATATAAGCTGTGAGTGTGGTATGAAAGAGCTGCTTATTTTCGTTACATGACATTGACGTCAGTCATTGTGAGATAGTCCCAAGATGAATAAACGAACAAATCAATAAGAAAACAAAAAATAAAATTAATCTTGTTTCAGTTGATATATTAATGTCACTGTTAGCAGATTCCACCTGGTGTCACAGTTTTGCATTGCCTTACGTAGCATCCTATACCCTAATGAAAACATATTTGTCAGGCATTAGCATTATCTGGTAGACAGTTAAGTGAATATATCTTGTGTTACATTGAATACATGAATCATCCACATCTAGCACTACGGTAGATAAATTTGTCGTGAAGATTATACAGTTAAATGTTGTGGCACTACCGCCACATACATCGCTTTTGTGATAACGAGTGAAATTGGCAGATCCTCTTAACCATTCCGGCGGAAACTGGATAATTAATGGTTTTGTGGAGTAACATTTGTGAATTTACCTTCGCTAAAGGAGACCTGAGGGAGTGTTGTCACGGACCTGGGTGGTCGCAGTGCTATAAATACGCGACGACTCAAGCCAACTCCCCCTCCACCCTGCACGGCTGTGGGTTCGCAGAGGCGTTGTGGCCATATAATGGCCGGTGGCCGGTTTTCGTTGTCTGTGAGGCATCGTGGGTCTAGCAAGTTACAGCAAGGCGATCACAGGTTCCCAGAGCTTCTGTTGTGACAAATCTGCATCTCCTGTTGGCTGTTGCAAATAAGCGGCACTGACAGTGCGTAATGTTCAGTGTGGGAAAGTTCCATAACCTAACCGTCCAAATGACGTCCGCCTATCAGAAAGTCCACCAGCATAGGCTCTGTAGCGAGAAATTCTGAACAAATGAATGACGACACAGCACATACAGTGTACAAGCCACTGACCAGTTAATGGACATGCTGTAAGCGACGGTCGAGAAATTTTGGCAACCCCCCCCCCCCCCCCCCCTGCGTTTCAGCTTGTTCAGGAGGATGCTTGGTCGTCACTGTGCCTGAAGTTGTGAATCCTCCTGTGCAAGACGTGTTTTTCTGTGAACTGAGAGGAACCTGACTTAGAGAGAAAGGCCGGAGGGGCGTGACCGAGAGGTCAAATGGCTCTGAGCACTATGGGACTTAACATCTACCGTCATCAGTCCCCTAGAACTTAGAACTACTTATATCTATCTAACCTAAGGATATCACACACATCCATGCCCGAGGCAGGGTTCGAACCTGCGACCGTAGCAGTCGCGCGGTTTCGGACTGAGCGCCAAGAACCGCTAGACCACCGCGGCCGGCGACCGAGAGTTCACATCGACAGAGAAAGGGGCGCCTGATCGCACACAGCACTGCGTGTGCTGTGGTAGATCTAGTAAGTCTCGCTATTTAGCGCTAGCCCTGGCCTGCTCTATGCAGATCAGAACTGTGAGATGAATTCTGCAACTGGTGATGCTCACAAGTTGCTTTACTTATTTGGGTCTTGGATCCAATTTTAAGCTGCGTTCGCTAGCTACACAGATTCTGAAAAAGCAGCGCCGATTCTATAGCAATGTTCTCTTCAACTATAACAATCTGCTACTGTACTTTTGAGCATGTCAGCATTGTGGAATATGTTAGATTTTTCAGCGGTATTGTTTTTTCGTTGAGTTTCAAGTAAGCGACCGTATTTATCTCAATTAAGAGAAAATATTCATTTAACAGAAAGGAAATCTAGGGGAAATAAATCTAGGGAGTGTATACAAGAACTGATTTGTTTTCCCTCTTTTTTCATCGTCCTACAATATTTCAGGTTAGGCGACCCTCATTAATGACCGATTCCCTCTGTATAACTGAACTGTGCTCTTACTGTGATGACATTCCTCATCATAGCAGGTCCCCCGGCATGAAACAATATATCTGTGACAGGAAATGTAATGAATTTGGACGACGAATGACTAATGAGAATTGCTCTCATTTGCATTCAGTACAGTCTTAAAATCAAAGAGGTTTTTAAATTACAGAGATTAGCAATTTGCAGGGAAAAGGTAATATAAGATTTGTCAGTTTGTACATCGTTTGTGCGCTGAACACTGAGCCAGTACGGCTGGCTGTTTAAATTATTGTTTGTTTTTGAAATCACCCGCCTTCTCAGTACTCGCGGCGATGTCAATATCGAGATCAGATTGCAGTCTATGGTCTCCGCATATCTTTGGCGAGTTGGCTTCCCGCATGCCGCGAGGCAGACAGAACGAGGAAGAAGGGGTTGCTGTTGGTTGGCTCCGGACTGTGCGTGAGGATCGACGTCGATGTCGGAAGGCAAGAATGTCTGATCGGTTGGCCCCGCGGAAGCAGTCGGTTGGGGACGGAACGCCGTGGGCTCGAAGATCCCAACCCGTTGTTGTCCCGATGGCGGTTGTCGTGTAGTAGTCATCAAGGAATGAAAAGTGATTTCTAGGTTCTGCCCTTGAATTTCGACGAAGAATGAAGGCAATTTTGGTGTATAAGGTGCACACAAGAATTCTAAAAATGTGCACCTTGGTTGCGCGTACATCAGACTTCAGTGGTGTAAGCTTTGCTTCGGTACTACAGTCTCCAGTTAGAACGCTGCTTGGGAGGAGAGCGTTGATATCGGCATTGTCATTGTTTCAGCTGCTTTAAAGTAAATGACAGTTTTGGATCGAAAGTTGATCCAAGTGAGGGACCGAATCATTGCTTGTCTTACTAAGAAATCTAATTTGGTCTCCAGCATCTTAAAATCTTGTATCTAGACTTACAACGAATAATTTGTCTCTCTGGTAGTGTTCAAGAGTGAACTTTCGAGTTACTGTTAAGTATTTGTAGCAATGGAAAGATTAACTATGGAGCTTTTCAGTCGGACACTTATGCATCGTGTTAATTGCAGTTACTTCTCATGGTATTTTACGGTTAAACTTGTGGTGGCCAAATCGAGGATAGTGTTTTCATAATTTAGTGTGGAACGTCATCCTGTGGTTTGGTGTGGAACTCCCAAGCGTCTAAAGCCCCAAATATATTCTTACTGCATTTGCTGAGGTTGCCTTGCAGCAGTTGCTGATATGTCTCTTGCCTACCCACCGTACTGCTGTTTGCTGCGGTGCGGTATAGTCGAAGTGTTCACCAGTACGTTTTGTACATCGTCGGAAACCTTTTCCGTGCCGCATGTGATCCTGAAGGACAGCAAGGTGCACAAAAGCGAATGACCACAACGAAATCACAGGATATGTATTGTATACTATTTTTTGAACAGATGAGACTGAGCTTGAGTTTACTCCCTTTTTATTTATTTTGAAACGAAATGATTTACATACCTGGTTAATCATAACATCTCTGCTTAATTATTTGCCATAATTCGTTGGGTATCGTATGCATAACACGTAAGAATGTTTATGGTGTAAAATATTTAAAAGGAAGGAAAATATTATGTGATATGGTGATCATCGGATGTTTATGGTGTAAAGTATTCAAAAGGAAGGAAAATATTTTGTGATACGGTGAGCATCGCCGGCCTTTCTGGCAGAGCGGTTCTAGGTGCTTCAGTCCGGAACCGCGCTGCTGCTACAGTCGCAGGTTCGAATCCTGCCTCGGGTATGGATGTGTGTGATGTTCTTAGGCTAGTTAGGTTTAAGTAGTTCCAAGTTCTAGGGCACTGATGACCTCAGATGTTAAGTCCTATAGTGGTCAGAGCGATTTGAACGGTGAGCATCGTAGGGGCTTGAGTGTACTTTGATAGTGATAAGATTTTACTGCATTTAAGTCGTTTTAATTAAAATTTTTGTGATCGATATTCTATTGCCTTTAGAGATCACAGGCGATATTTAGGAAAATTTTGGTATTGTTATGTGGCACTAGAATCTTTTATTTAACCTTGAATAACGCAATTTGCAATTTTTTCCTTTACTTGTAAAGGGACGTTGAGTTTTAAAAGTTGTAAATTGATTCTAGGAATTGTTCTTTGATCTGTTATTATTCAAGAGACAGTTGGTTACATAACGCTTCAAGAACTTTCATTAAGGAAGTATATTGAGGATCTTGCTGTTCGTGGTAACGATTGTTACTCTATTAAATCAAGTTAATAAAGTTGTAAATTTTAAAGGTGGATTCTATTAGTGAAACTGCGCCTGCTCGTACTCCCCACAACTTCCACGTATTCAAGGCCTTCGGGCGTTGTCTGATGTTTTCCCCGGTATGTATGCCAGCTACTGCTGCGGTGTCATGGCGAGCACGTGAGTGTGGCAAGCAGATAGCACTTTCCTCTGTCGAGCCCCAGCACGTCACTCGCTCACAGCAACGTCCTAACAAGCACCACGTTTCAGAGTATATTACACGAATTTTGTTCTCCAGGAACAGCTCCTTAGAAAGATAAGCAACTTGAAGAAATTCCAGTTATTAGTGTATCCACGCGATCCTTAAATACCGGAAAGATTCCAGTCTACATGCGTGCTGAATATTCAAGTATATTCGTCCTTGTTGTAAGCCAATTACACTGTTCACAATAATGGTAGCAGGGTAGCGTTTTAGCGTAAGAATGTGAGCTCTGCTTATCACGTCTTCAGTTAAAATCCAATTCGTCTGTTATATTTTCGTTCTGGCAAAGTTCTTCGTCTTGGATACAGCAGAGTGAAGTATTTGACTGGTTTCAAATCTTTGGGACCGTTGCTAATCCCACCTTACCTCTTCTTAACAATGATGTAAATTGGACAATGAGTAGTTTCACTTGCTGGAGTGTTTTTTCTACAATTAGTTTTTACATAGTAATAATACCATTTACTTCGTAAAGTGGAGATGACGACATCGTTCTTACAGCTTCTTGTTTTCCAAGATTCCTCACAAAGTGTTTGCTATTCTCCATATTCAGTCGTCAATGGACAGCCTTTGTTCAGAAACCTCGCCGATTTGTACCAATCAGGACTTAATGCTGCGTATCCTGCAAGCTTTGCATTATGCGTTTTACTTCAAATTATATTGGAATAACATTTTTATGCCTTTGACTTTTTTGTCCTTGGCGTTCAAATAGTGTCGTTTCTTGAGCTACACATCTGACTTAAATGCATCGTTGTAAATATTAAAACAAGTAATCTGCGACCAACCTTTTTGTTGAGCTGTTATTTATAGGATTTTGAGTTTTGTTTATTTATAGCTCACTGTTAACCCTGATGCACACTTTCTCATTTAATTTAGGCTGTGATTTTCATATCGTCAAAAAATTCATCAAACTATCAGTTCTGAGTACCCCTTATGCAATATTCACAGGTAACAAGTGGCAATACAGTGAAACGTAGGACAATGAAACATTTTAGCACGGAAGTGAAGGCCTCGTAGTGGTGAACAAACGAAGGCAGCCTCCAAGGTCTGAGAACAGGTTGTGGGAATAAAATACTCCAGACTAATACATGTCCTTATTTATAACGTCATTTCGGCTACTGCCATCGTCAGATCATAACTTAAAATTCTAGGCTTTGACAAATTCAACTTTTGATAGGATGATGGCGATGGCGAAACCGATGTAATAAAACACATAATTCATAATTAGTTACAGGTTCTATAGATTATTTGAACGATCCTCTTATCGAAATTATGTGGAACGAGTCAGTTTACAACATATAAGTACATGATTAATACTAACGTTAGTCGAAACGTAATTTTTTAGTCCTATTCCGGCAATTGTTTTTGCAGGCTACCAGTTTTTAAACAGTAATTCCTCGTCTGAATTCATGGACTTCTCCAGAAGTAATTATCACTTGCCCCATACAAGGAGTATTCAACACACATCGTTGCCACAAATTGATATTCATAGAGGTATCGACGGAGAATACAGAAATGTAAAATTTGGCAGATGAAGAATCAGTGTGTCATGTTGTAGCACAATTTAACCGCATTGCTGTCGGCGACAGTTAACAGGGGACATGTTGAGACAAGGGCATGAAATCTTTGCAAATTTAACTCGGCGTGCTCAGGTGGACAGTAAATATGCTTCGCAGACAGGCATGTGAACAATATAAACATATATCATTTGATAGAGGATGTGTAGTTGGCCTCAAAGAAGCCGGCTCGAGTAATTGGTGAATCGCTCGATATCATAATTGGAGTGATGCCACTATTAGACGATGATGACACGAATGGATGAACCATGGCCGAACACAGCGTCAAGAATGAAGCGGTCGTATTAGAGATACACCAGAACGTGAGGACCGTGCAACGGTCAGAGAGGCACGTAGAGACCCGGATTCATCATTCTCATCTACCTGACGTGCAACTGGTGCTTCAGTGACGAACCATTAATAGCCGTCTCACAGAACGGGGACTGTTCTCATTGTGACCCTTGCCCCAACAACCATTGACCTCTGTGCGCCAACAAGCCCGTTTGCTGTGGTGTTGGACACATTCGACCTGCAGCATCATTGACAAAAGAGTTGTCTTCAGCGATCAGTCCGAGCTGAGCCAAGATGACTGTCGCCTGCCAACCTGACAACCAGGAGTGGTGTGGCTTCAGGTGATAATTCTTTTCATAACAGGACTGCCTTCTTGGCCATCTGCGGCGCCCTTACAGCACAGCGGTACATCGACGATATTTTACCCCTTCTTTTCTTTCCCCTCGTGTCAACCCATCCTGGGCTTAGATTTCAACAATATAATTCCCGACCGCTCAAGGTGAGAGTTTCTGCCGCTTGTCTTCGTGCTTGTCAAACCCCCACCTTGGCCAGCAACGTCTCCAGATATCTCCCCAACTGAGAACATTTAGAATATTATGGGTAGTACCCTGAAACAACGTCGAAATTTAGAAGATATAACGCGCCAATCTGACAGAATTTAGCACGATATCCATTTGAAGAGCACCAAAGAACTCTGTCACCCACTGCCAAGCCGAATAACTACTTGCATAAGGACCAGGGGTGGATCAACGCGTTGTTGACATGCTCAATTTCTGACTATTTCGGGCTATTGAATAAATGATCCAGTTTTTTCAGATTAAAATCATTTGTTTGTATGTGCATGTACATTACACTTACTGATTTCAACCCGTTTTTCGATAATTATTTCGTAGTGTGTCGTTTTTTAGAGTGTATATACTGAATAACGTTTGTGACGACTTAGCTAATTCACCCACAACCGATATTGGAAGATAAAATTAGGAACTCGTTCTTGTTGCTTTCAACCATGCTTCATGCTTGTCTGTGACTTTATTATCTCATGAGTCACTTACAATTAATTAACACGCCTAGAATGTCACGAAATCACCTTTACTTGTGCATAAATGAAGGTACTCTTAAGACTATCGGTCATTGTTTGATACGTGAATTACATCAGGCTTCTATTCATCTTTCTTTTGGTGGTATTGTATTAAATAACTCTCAGGTTTAATGATAAATGCTAATTGTTTTTCACTAAAACACTATTTTCTGGGATAGAGCTGATATAGGCCGATTATATAGTGTACTATTGCCATCTACTTATTTTGTATCTGTTACAGAGCGTCTATCCTACATAGTTTACTGGTTGTAAGTTAATTAATTAATTATTGTTACATCATGGCTCTTACTGAAATACGTGTACAGACACTGACTTACTAGAAACGTGTGCAGATGGTGTTAAGTATCCTAATCACACAAATATTGATTTTTGTAAAATCATTTTAGTCATGATCGCATAGAGGAAATCCGATAACTAGTTTTGACCATTACCAATCACCTTCAGATGAAATTATACTCTAATCTGCCTAAGATGGGAGAACACTTTGTAAAGTGTCTTCTTATCACAAACATTTCTGTCTATAGTTTGATCGAAAGACGACTGGTAACTGTCAAAAGTACTTATTAGACTTAATATGTGCGATCTTGGACAATAAAAATGTCACAAAAAATTAATATTCCTTGAAATAATTGATCGCGTCCTATACTGACAATGCCAGATAACTACATTAACCATATGCACAACAAACATAGTGCTTGAGCTATATTAAAAACGAGGTAATATATGAATTCATGTGACGACGCTACAGTGAGTTGGGCATTGCACAGATATTTATTGAGTAGTCTTTCTGATGTGTCGGCAGAAGTGCCAACACCGTGTTGTTTGAGGAAGCCGAAATGCACGCTATAAACTCACGCAGGCTGGCGTGAGGTCTGAAACAGGATACTTAATGAATGCTATAAAGAAAAGTACGTAGCTGCTGGAATACTTAACTTTAATCAACAATTGGTGAACACTGGTCTTGTTACTGTACATGCTTCATTAGATACATAGCAAAGGATAAAAGGCGCCTTGCTAGGTCGTAGCAATTGACTAAGCTGAAGGCTATTCTAACTATCGTCTCGGCTAATGAGAGCGTAATTCTCAGTGAACCTTACCTAGCAACGTCGGCTGTACAACTGGGCGAGTGCTAGTAAGTCTCTCTAGACCTGCCGTGTGGCGGCGCTTGGTCTGCAATTACTGACAGTGGCGACACGCGGGTCCGACGTATACTAATGGACCGCGGCCGATTTAAAACCTACCACCTAGCAAGTGTGGTGTCTGGCGGTGACACCACACTTTCATTCTGCAAAGGCGAGTATGCTACTTTTGAACTTTCCGGAAGACTGAAACAGTGTCGAACCAGACCTTGCGTTTTGCTGGAAATACTCTTGATGGTTCTGTGGATTTTGTAGTCATGCAAGTGAGGTGCTGTTTATAATATCTCCATGGATTGTCACTTAGCCACTGGTACTACACTGACCTACAATTCCTTGACATATACATTCAGTCGGGCGTTCCGTTCTGTGTCCATCGAATAGTACTTTCTTCTACTGTGACGTTAAGAAAATCGGTATCTTCATTTACACTGTTCTCCACCACTTTCATCTCACATTTGTATTTAAAAGTATTTTAAGTGTGCTATTCATGAATATGCCGTTGTTGAAATTGCTACTGTTATTTCGTGGAATTCGAGGCTGTCTTAAAACACGCTACGGACTGCAGTGTGGCGCTTGGACGCAGTGCGACTCGGACTGCTTTATTAAAGCGGCTGGCCGGGTCGAGTTTCGATCTCACTGCGAGTGGTAGTGCCGCCGACGCCGCCGCCGCCGCCGCCGCTGCTGCTGCTGCGACCGCCGACGCCCGCCCCCGCAGCAGGCGGGCCCGGCCACCTCCCAGTGCGCTCCCGCGCGCCCGACTGCTTGTTAGCTT
This sequence comes from Schistocerca nitens, assembly GCF_023898315.1. NCBI lineage: Eukaryota > Metazoa > Arthropoda > Insecta > Orthoptera > Acrididae > Schistocerca > Schistocerca nitens. Next base: position 975,823,869 of record NC_064614.1, on the reverse strand, counting down.
TGAAGATGCTCGAGAACCACTGAAGCGCATATTGCTACTTCAGTCTCAATTTAGTGGCAATAATATCGAGTTAACCGCGCCTGTGCCGTCCTCTCTGGCCCGCGATATCGCTGCCTCGAAAACTCTCAGACCGGCTCGCAAAAGCGGAGGGCTAAGGGGTGGAAAACTTCGGTGCGGAAAAGGAGGTGGCGGAAGGCCACTTGCAACGATGTATTTATTACAAAACGAGAGGGAAGTGGAAGGAAAAGGGACGGGCGGGAAAAGGCGAGGGGTGAAGGAGCCGGCTACCTTGTTATTATTTAAGCGACGACATGGACTTGGGGAGCCGTCGACCTGTTCCATTCGACGCTGTCTTTTACCAGCTTTCTTCGCCTACAACTGACGTCCTATGTCTGTTAACCCTTCAGTAATTCGGTAAACTGTTCCATGTTCATATCATTTTAGGGGAACATCATTGTACTGACAGTCACGACGATTTGCAAAAGATAGTATCTTGTGGTAGTTGTCTTTAGCATAAATAAACGCAGGCGGCTACCTTCACGAAGACAATAGACACCTACACGAGTTATATGTTGTTAGGCACTCAGTCCGAAGAATAATCTGATGCAGCTGTCGATGCTAAACGACCTTGTGCAAGCCTCTTCAGCCCCACATAGCTATTGCAACCTATATCCTCTCGAACCTGCTTACTATGGTCACGTTTTGAACCCCTTCTACAAATGTTTGTCCCAAAACTTCCCAACGTAACCAAATTAATGACTCCTTCATGGCCGGGGATGTGTCCTGTCAACCGTCTGTTATTGGAACTGTGCTTTTCTCCCCTATTCTACAAAATAGCTCCCAATTAGTTATTCGAGCTACCCATCTGACCTTCAGCGTTCTTCTTTAGCAGCACATTTCACTAGTTTTTATTCTCCTCTTTTCTGAATTCTTTGTCGTCGAAGTTTCATTTTCGTACAATGCTGCATTCCAGACGAATATCTTTAAAAAAGTTCCTACCATTGAAATTAACATTCGATGTTGCAACTGTCTTTTTTGCTGAAGCGCTTTTCTTGCTATTGATAATCTATATTCAAATCCTCTGTACTTCAGCCAGCGTCAGTTATTTTGCTGCCCAAATAGAAAAACTTATCGATCACCTTTAGTATATTTCCTGATCTAAAGCTCTCAGCATCGCGTCGTGAATGCCCTCGACACTGACTGATTTGATTACAGTCTAGTACTCATACTTTACTTTAGTGGTCTAGTGGCTAGCGTTGCTGCCTATGGATCACGGGGTCCCGGGTTCGATTCCTATCCGGGTTGGGGATATTCTCTGCACGTGGACTGAATGTTTGTGTTGTCCTCATCATTTCATTATCATTCGCGTCACGGGGTGGCGACAGGAAGGGAATCCGGCCACCCCTTAAAATTAACCATGCCAAATCCAACCTTAACCATGACTACCCTGCGAAACTGTAGGACAAAGGCACAAGAAAAAGAAGAAAGAAGAAGACCCATATTTCAGTTGATGTTCATCTTATGATTTTTTTTTCAAGACACTATCTATTCCGTTCAACGAACACTATATATTGCGTTCAGCTGCTCTTCCCAGTAATTTGCGGCCTCACAGAATGAGAAAGCCGCTAGTAAAGACATTTTTCTAATTATTTCTGCCTGAACTTCAATTCGCGTTCAAATACTGCTTGCTGAATGTATAGATGAAATAAATCTGGCAAAGTCTACAACACTATCTCACTCCCTTCTCCAACACCGCTTGCCTTTCATGCCCAAATAAACATGGGTCCATATGTAAAAGAGCAGTCATGATAATGTTACAATAACAATGCAAATGTCTCAGGTTGTTTTGGATGATGATCCTTATGCTGATAGGATGAGCATGTCGTAGATCAGCATTGTGAACTAGTAAATTCTGATGTTGCTGCTCGGGAATACATAGCACGAGTCTTTGACCAAAATTCATCGGTCACTGCTCAACGTTGCTATGATCTCTCGGTTGCCCCCGATTTCAAACATTTTTTCGCCGGGTGGGGAATATATTTAAAAGCTTTGGTGTATTCCAGACCATTGATAGTGTCGTTGAACACCGATATCGAATTGTGGATGATTGTCAGTGCATTCGGAACATACCTGCGATTTTCGAAAATGTACGGGCATCGTTGAGAAAAGTGCGCAGAAACCTGCCTTCTCATAAACGGTGCCCATGTTTAACACTTCCTGTAAAGTGTATGTTCTCAGGTGCATATACGAAGTTGCACTGTCGAGGTCTTTTACAAGGCGTACTCAGTCGTAATACGTCATATCGGGGGAACCATTCGTTTTCGTACCTGTAATGATTAGAATCACGTCTTTATTCTATTTCCCCCTACTAGCCCCTTTCATTTGTGCCTCTAACAGTCAAACAACGTATATCGTGCGTATAAAAGGATGGAATCTCAGAGATTAGCATTCCGTTACAAATGAGACAGTAATGTATTTAGAAACTGCAGATCAGCCGTTCACCTTTGTAAAAGACTCATAAAGCTCTTTCCAAATGTTTCCAAGAAAAGAAGCCTATGAGACAACAAATTTATTTTTCTGAGCAAAATTTGTATATATCATTCTAGCATTCGCAAAGGATGCAGCAGAGAAAGCGCCATGCAAGTCCTAAAGAAATGAATTCCCTGCAGTGGCAAACGAAGAGAAAAGAAAAGGAGCTGTTGGTGTATTCTGTGTCGTTGCCAGATTGTCAGATATTGTTGGTCGCAATATTGATTTCATGTGTTGTTTGTACTTCATATTATCTGTCAGGACACAGTTCAGAAGTGATGAAGAACAGACAAGTTTAAGGGACTAGTCAGGAAGAATCACTGAGCAAAGAAGGGGAATACGGAAATCCTAAGGAATGAAGAAAAACTCTTGAACTTGTCTGAGGCTATGGCTTAGTAGGTAGTTCAAATGAAGACGAATGGACATCTCTAAAGAGAACTATCAGCGAAGGTGGAAAGAAAAGCATAGCAACAAAGAAGTTAACGGCGAAGAACCAACTATGCAAGTTGGTGTGTAGAACACATGAGTCTGGTGATATACCACCTGACTTTCGAGAAAATATCATCCACACAGTTTCGAAAATTTCCAGAACTGACAAATGCAAGGACTGTCGCACAATCAGCTTAACAGTCCATGCATCCAAAGTGATGCCAAGAATGATATACAGAAAGATGGAAAACTAAGGAAGTGTTAGATGGCGATCAGTTTGGCTATAGAAAAGTTAAAGGCACCTGAGAGGCTATTCTTACGTTGCGGTTGTGAATGGAAGAAAGACTAAAGAAAAGACAAGACACTAAGATTTGTCGAACTGGAAAATACGTTTGACAATGCCAAATGGAGCAGGAAGACTGTAAGACCAAGAACGAAGTTCTATGATTGTAATGTATGTAAGACGGAAGTTTCACTTTCTGTTTCATTGACTTCAATCCCATAAAGCGCGATCACAGAATCACTGATCAATAACATTCCTAATTTCCTGAATTAATTTAGAAGGGTATATGCATAAAGCGTTAATACGATCCCGTCACTTATTTTCAAAGAGTGCTCTTCGTTTTCTATGATATGCGGTGGCACATGCCGATGAAAATGACATTTTCGTCTATTTGCTTGTATTTACAAGTTATTTGTCTGCTATATGTATGCAAACATTTATTTTGAAATTCGTTTTGTCTTCATGATTCAATAGCCTATGCTACGCTTAGGTTTTGCTTGTGCTCCTCCGTAAGTTTTCAATAGGTAATTCATTTCCGGTAGTCATTACATTATTTGAAGCGATCATTCACTTTGAATTACTTCTCGGTCCCTTTCTTAACTTCTGCATTCGTATCATACGTAGAAGATATGTGGCGCAAATTCAAACAAGGAGCATCGGCAGGAGTTGAGAGAGTTATACGAAACAAATTAATGAGAGACGTAGCTGACACATCATAGTATACAAAACAGGTCAGAACACAGAAGCAGAAAGAACGAAAAAAGCATGCCAAATTTAAAAGGACTCAAAACTCACCAAGACTGGTGAACTTTTACAGAAGATTTAAATTTCGCTCAGACTTCAATGCGAGATCCTTTTAATAGTTTCCATAATGCAACGCGCTCCCGAAATGCGGCAGAAAATCAAGACATTGTGGTCGTATGTGAAGTACACAAGCAGTAATAGTTCAGTGCGCGATAGCAATGGTAATGCTACCAGTGACAGTGCACTAAAGTTATTAAACATATTTTTCCGAAATTCATTTACCAAAGTCGAAATATGGCCATGAGAGTAGACAACATTCCGTTAGAGCTACTGATTGCTTCTGGTGAGTAAGATGTACGAGACTTCAAGAAGAATATAATAATTCCAATCCCAAATAAAGCAGGTGTAGACATGTATGAAAAATACCAAACTATCAGTTTAATAAGTCACGGCTGCAAAATACTAACACTACTAACAAACTGGTAGAAGCTTCCTCGGAAAAGATGAATTTGGATTCCTTAGAAATGTTGGAGCATGTGAGGCAATACTGACCCTACGACTTATCTTAGAAGATAAATTAAAGGGAAGGCAAACCTACGTTTCTAGCATTTGAGAACGCTTCTGACGATGTTGACGGGAATACTCTCTTTCAAATTCTGACGGCGTCATCGATGAAATACAGGGGGCGGAAGGCTATTTACATTTTGTACAGGAACCTAATGGCCGTTATACGAGTCGAGGGACATGAAAGAGAAGCAGTAGTTGGGAAGGGAGTGAGGCAGGGTTTTAAGCAATCCCCGATGTTATTCAATCTGTATATTGAGCAAGCAGTAAAGGAAACAAAAGAAAAATTTGGAGTAGGAATTAAAATACATGGAGAACAAATAAAAAAAATTTAGGTTTGCCGATGACATTGTAATTCTGTCAGACGGGAAAGGTCCTGGAAGAGCAGCTGAACGGAATAGACAATGTCTTGAAAGGAGGTTATAAGTGGAACATAAACAAAAGCAAAACGAGGATAATGGAATGTAGTGGAATTGAATCAGGTGATACTATGGGAATTAAATTAGAAAATGAGACCCTTAGAGTAGCAGAAGATTTTTCCTACTTGGGGAGCAAATTAAGTGATGATGGTCGATGTAGAGAGGATATAAAACGGAGACTGACAATGGCAAGGAAAGCGTTTATGAAGAAGAGAAATTTGTTAACATCGAGTGTAGGTTTTAGTGTCAGGAAGTTTTTTCTGAAAGTATTTGTATGGAGTGCAGCCTTGTATGAATGTGAAACATGGACGATAAATAGTTTAGACAGAAAGAGAATAGAAGCTTTCAAACTGTTGTGCTACAGAAGAATGCTGAAGATTAGATGGGTAGATCACATAACTAATGAGGAGGTACTGAGCAGAATTGGGGAGAAGAGAGATTTGTGGCACAACTTCACTAGAAGAAGGGATCGGTTGGTAGGACATATTCTGAGGCATCAAGGGATCACCAATTTGGTATTGGAGGGCAGCGTGGAGGGTAAAAATCGTAAATGGAGACCAAGAGATGAATACACTAAACAGATTCAGAAGGATGTAGGTTGGAGTAGGTATTGGGAGATGAAGAAGCTTGCACAGGATAGAGTAGCATGGAGAGCTGCATCAAACCAGTCTCTGGACTGAAGACCACAACAACAGGATATCGCCCCTTGACCTACAATCATGAAATTTGACAAAAACCGGGATTTTAGAGTACATTTAAGGGAAAAAGTCCTGAAATTGTTAATTTGTAATATTAGCATACGGAACAATTTTTTCTGATTTGTTACCCACTGTCCGTCCGCCGAACGTAGGAAACCCCTTTTGTCAGAAAACCGTAGACATATCAAGTTGAATTGGTGGAACTGATAATTTGCCAGTATCAATGTGGAAAACAGCAAAAATCCTTTAGATCTTCGATTCCCGGGATACATGAACTTTCTATATACGTTATCAAGTTTATACTGAACGCTCTGAGCAATTTTAGGGAGTTTAACTTTCATCTTATTCTTAAAATTAGTTGTGCGTTACGCAGGAGCTTCAGAAAAAAGTGTAAATAATATCAGTGGGTCATTGCGTTAGGAACGACTAATTCCCTTCGCTTCACTCAAAATGTGAAATGAAGGTCGTATGGACATCTGGATTCGTTCGTGCTCTAAAAGTGTGAACTTGGTGTATGTTGGCGAGAACCAGGGGCTGAGTTTTGGCCTGACGGATGTAGTTATCGGAGAACGCAGACCGGCAACCGTGTGGTTTCAGGTGCGGCTGGCCACTGCTGAAATTGCAGGCCGTCGCTAAATATGCGTGGTCGGCAATTACGCGACCGCAACCACGCTGCGGCTTTTGCTGAGGGGGGGGGGGGGGGGGCGTGTTTTCTGAATTGCCGTTACTATGCTGGCGGCAGGGCACCTGATCAGCCGAGTCACAAACTGGCAGTGCCAGGTCGAACAGTCAGGAATGGCAAGAATAGGCATTTTCATATTAAGTTGAAAGCTTTACTAAACGTTATTATTCACTTATTCAATACAATGATTTTTCGGCCCCCGTAGTGATCTGCTTGAAAGCATGCTGCATTTACCACAGAAAATATCACAAGGCTATGATTGTGACGACGGCTTATCCTAGAAATGAATATTCTCAAAAACTGAAATTTGAAACTAAAAGTGATTACAGCATTCCATATTAATGACTACATTCATTTCACTGTTCTGATTACCTAACAGATACTGTTGGCATCGTAAGTGGCTATGATTTTCACTATTGCATATTTAGCACAAACTCCCATTTTCAAGTACGTTATTTCCTAGCCACTGCAGATAATATCTCACGGGGCGGGAAATGTTGTGCAATCATATCTTCGTGATATCTCTATTTAAGAAGAATTTTATTGTTTTTCTTACGTTTAAATTGATTAATATACTACATGCACAGAGGATACACTGGTCTCACATAAAGTTGTTTTAGGATACTTACTAATCAGTCGCTCAAAATAATAATTTCTGCTGAAGTGTGCAGTATCCCTCCTTTCTCTCTTAGTTTATGTAAGAAAGGGTCCATCAGTACACCCGTGATCTTGGTCCTGTCGCAGGCTGACCGTTGCCAGTGGTCTTCGTTGACACAGCAGTCTGCCACTGCTCGCCCACTGCCTCGATCTGGACGCGCGTCTGTATTACATGGACGTCCAGAATCTGGTCTACAACTGCGGGAATGGTCCACAGCTGAAGACAGCGGCACACAACCCATACTTTGCGCCCAAGACGTGCAGAAATCCGTTGATACGTTCATCCACCTTCCCGGAGGCCCAGAATGCGGACCCATTCTCATGACTGAACATTTTCAACAGGTAAATACAGTCATCAGCAGGCAACGTTGCACTATAGGATGAATGTTGCAAACACTATTCGACTGTGTACTCAACATGGTTACTATTTTTTCACTTGTTAAAGACCTAAGGGTCGTTGACTGTTATTAGTCTCGAAAGGCAGCGTGTCTTTGGAACAATACTCATTGGTTTCCGGTGATTATTACGCTTACGTTCCAATAATGTGCGCTAATGTGCTGATGTCATCGCAAAGAAATGTTTTCATGGTTAACTTAGCCGTAACGAGTTATGGCTTGTTAAACGATGTGTATTTAATTTTGAAAATGAGTGATGAGTTTGATGTTGTTTCATCGAGGATGACACCATCAAATCCGCCCACTCTTTTTCCTGGAAATAGATTTGTGATTCGGAGCCAAGCTTACAAAGTGATGTAAAATTTTGTAAAACGCTGCGACATTGAAAAGCAGCTGCTCAAAATCTTACCCACTTGCTCGGTCTAGAAATTGCCTTCACAATGAAAATCGTGGCGACCCTAAAAAGATCGTTATATAGTATCTGGTACGTATTATCTACCAGAGAGTTCCGTCATACATCGGTAGTGGATCAGCGAAAGAGAGAGACCCATAAATTCGCTGACATCAACATCAGTACTTCTTTATCATTTAGGCTGTTCCCAGAATGGTGCCATCGTTGCATCCGTCCATGTGCGACAACGCCATACCATGAATCCTGACATCAGGACCATCGCTTTCTTACCACCATCGCTACCCCCACACCAGCCTCATGCCACCCTCCTCCCCTCCCCATCGTGGCTGCCCCCCCCCCCCCCGACCTGCTTTGACTGGCTCCATGTGCATATTCGGCCAGTAGCGGGCAATTTCAGCTTTTAATTTGCCTGCAGGGAAGTTTTATCACTGATGTGAGTTACTAAAACCTGAGATTGTGACAGCACAAGAGTAGCTTAATATGTAAAACGCATAACACCTACGTAAGCGCCATCGTTTCTTCACGGTTTGTACGTGCATCTAGTTCTCGTATTCAACTGGTGATTCGGGAGGACGACGGTTCAATCCCGCGTCCGGCCATCCTGATTTAGGTTTTCCGTAATTTCCCTAAATCGCTCCAGGCAAATGCCGGGATGGTTCCTTTCAAAGGGCACGGCCGACTTCCTTCCCCATCCTTCCCTAATCCGATGAGACCGATGACCTCGCTGTCTGGTCTCCTTCCCCAAACCAACCAACCAACTGGTGAACTGTGGCACTAGGCAAAGAAGAATTTAGCAAACCAATCCATTGTAAACGTCTGTCAGACAAATGCACTCACTGATTTTTGCATCAAGAATCCAAAGAATAACTGTGGAGCGTATTACTGTGACAGAACGAATATTCCAGAATGAGATTTTCACTCTGCAGCGGAGTGTGCGCTGATATGAAACTTCCTGGCAGATTAAAACTGTGTACCGGGCCGAGACTCGAAGTTTCATATCGGCGCACACTCCACTGCCGAGTGAAAATCTCATTCTGGAAACATTCCCCAGGCTGTGGCTAAGCCATGTTTCCGCAATATCCTTCTTTTCAGGAGTGCTAGTTCTGCAAGGTTGGCAGGAGAGCTTCTGTAAAGTTTGGGAGGTAGGAGACGAGGTACTGGCAGAAGTAAAGCTGTGAGGACGGGGCGTGTGTTCGCTGATAAGCGATGCCTGTGAAGGTGTAACGATGACTTTAAATGTACAGCATAAAGCGCGGCGCGGTGTGTGAGTCCTCTGACAATGAGGCGCTGATCAGCCACGCAGCTTGATATTGAGTACACAGCGTACGTAATCACTTCTCGGCAACAGCCGCAGCTACGACTACAGGACACACAACCCTCCAAAAAAAAAAAAAAAAAAAAAAAAAAAAAAAAAAAAAAAAAAAACATGTTAGACCTCAGTTTATTACTTCTCTTCAAATAACATTAATCATGGAATGGAAACACACAGCAACAGAACGTACCAGCGTGACTTCAAACACTTTGTTACAGGAAACGTTCAAAATGTCCACCGTTAGCGAGGATACATGCATCCACCTTCCGTCGCATGGAATCCCTGATGCGCTGATGCAGTCCTGGAGAATGGCGTATTGTATCACAGCCGTCCACAATACGAGCACGAAGAGTCTCTACATTTGGTTCCGGGGTTGCGTAGACAAAAGCTTTCAAATGCCCCCATAAATGAAAGTCAAGAGGGTTGAGGTCAGGAGAGCGTGGAGGCCATGGAATTGGTCCGCCTCTACCAATCCATCGGTCACCGAATCTGCTGTTGAGAAGCGTACGAACACTTCGACTGAAATGTGCAGGAGTTCCATCGTGCATGAACCACATGTTGTGTCGTACTTGTAAAGGCACCTGTTCTAACAGCACAGGTAGAGTATCCCGTATGAAATCATGATAACGTGCTCCATTGAGCGTAGGTGGAAGAACATGGGGCCCAATCAAGACATCACCAACAATGCCTGCCCAAACGTTAACAGAAAATCTGTGTTGATGACGTGATTGCACAATTGCGTGCGGATTCTCGTCAGCCCATACATGTTGATTGTGAAAATCTACAATTTGATCACGTTCTAATGAAGCCTCATCCGTAAAGAGAGCATTTGCACTGAAATGAGGATTGACACGTTGTTGGATGAACCATTCTCAGAAGTGTACCCGTGTAGGCCAATCAGCTGCTGATAGTGCCTACACACGCTGTACATGGTACGGAAACAACTGGTTCTCCCGTAGCACTCTCCATACAGTGACTTGGTCAACGTTACATTGTACAGCAGCAACATCTCTGACGCTGACTTTACGGACATCGTCAACTGCACGAAGAATTGCCTCGTCCATTGCAGGTGTCCTCGTCGTTCTAGGTCTTCCCCAGTCGCGAGTCATAGGCTGGAATGTTCCGTGTTCCCTAAGACGCCGATCAATTGTTTCGAACGTCTTCCTGTCGGGACACCTTCCTTCTGTAAATCTGTCTCGATACAAACGTACCGCGCCACGGCTATTGCCCTGTGCTAATCCATACATCATATGGGCATCTGCCAACTCCGCATTTGTAAACATTGCACTGACTGCAAAACCACGTTCGTGATGAACACTAACCTGTTGATGCTACGTACTGATGTGCTTGATTCTAGTACTGTAGAGCCATGAGTCACATGTCAACACAAGCACCGAAGTCAACATTGCCTTCCTTCAATTGGGCCAACTGGCGGTGAATCGAGGAAGTACAGTACATACTGACGAAACTAAAATGAGCTCCAACATGGAAATTAAACGTTTCCGGACACATGTCCACATAACATCTTTTCTTTATTTGTGTGTGAGGAATGTTTCCTGAAAGTTTGGCCGTACCTTTTTGTAACAGTAACACCCTGTATGTATATAGGGCTTCTCGGAAAGCAAGGGCCGATAGGACGCGAAATGGAACCCACTGTAAAAATCAAAACCGGCTTATTTGCAACAGTTTGATACAACTTCCAGTTACTTATCTACGCAGTCGTCGTTTCTATTTAGACATCTTTCGTAGCTTACCAATACCATCTCCATGGAAGGTGGCCGCCTATGCTTCCCGTCAATTCTCTGCGCTTGTGTATAGCTCGTTGCCTGTGCCAAATGGTTGTCCTCATAGTCAGCGGTTCAGTGAGAATAGATGAACCTCAGGGGGATTCAATTGTAGACTGTATTGTACGTGATAACACTTCCCATGGAAAATGCTCCAGCAGCATTTTCATTGCCCCTGCAGTGTGTGGCAGGAATTGCCGTGTAGAAAGAAACGCATGACAGGTATGTTACGTGGGTTGCATAGCTTGAGGCGAAATCTTTCATGTGCAAATTTGTCCATAGTCTCCAGTCTAATGATGCAGTTAGGTATCGGTTCACTGATTTTTTTACCCAGAATCTCATTCAAGTTTCGAATATATTGGCCCTCGTTCAACTACTCAGTCTTATGTACAGCCAGAGAGCCTTACAGATAGTTGTCCCAGCAATCCCTACATATGGTAACGAATACATTGAATGAAATGTCGGTTGCTATATGTGCTTCGTAAATGTACTTCAGAGTCCAGTTTGAAAGCGATAATAAGGAACGCATTCAGGCCAAGGGCATAGGGGTCCTCGAGTATGTCGGCTGAAATAAAATATATTAACAAGCATATGATGGCCAAAGCAGAAGTATCTCGAGATCTCGTCCCAATTTTCCACTGGAAAGTCATCGAGTATAAATCCGCAGTTTAGCTTTACTCTTTCAGGTGGTGATATATCGCTGCTTTTGCTGAAAGTCTGGTACATTACGTCCTAAATACAATGCAAAATCTACTGCAATAGCCAATATTTTTGCTGAAACATGGGTTTTGAAAAAATATTGTACAATCTCGAACTCCCGCAGTGTGTCTTAACAGTGTTAGAATTAGACTACTGTCCCCACAATCTGAAAATCTGATTGTTAAAGCATGTCTATCATTGGGAATTAATGATCCATGCTTCTCCTTCTTTCGGTTATCCAGCATCTTCATTGCAGGACCAGTCACTTACTAAAAGATGCTTGTGATGAGGTTGTTCCGTCTACTCAGTCATGGCAGTTACTGTTCGTTTGCATGAGGATGCAGTGGGTTTATAGGGAAGTTATTAACATTCTTAACTATTCCATAAAATTTATGAACTCTTACTTACAGCTGGTATATAAAGAAACTTAAACAAGATCACAGTTCTGATGCCCACAACTGGAAAACCTGAATCATATATTTCCACCTTCCTCGGCACACAGCATGCATCCATAGATTTGATCTATGATTTCTTCTGATGGGTGGAGAGTTTGGCGATGTAATTCCAGCAGATTATTTCACAATGTTTTCTAGAATCGGTAGACAAGTGACTGCCACCTTCGTAGAGACTTTAACTCATGCTGACTTGCATTCTGGCATTCATTAAACTGTTAAGTCTCATCCTGCTGATGTAAGCACTCTCTGTTGTTAAACAGTTTCACTGTTCCAGGCAAGTCCCATGAAGAGATTGTGTGATAATCCGGTATCTCCGAAGGAGAGTGAATATTTCCGTGGAAAAAGGCTGAAACCTACATTGAAACATCTAGCATATTCATCTACGGATAATATTACTTTGATATCACCAAATCTAGGGTTTTCAAATACTACCACCGGGTGGAAATCTTAATTCGATATCATATCGACACTGGCCCGCTTCCAGTGACTGGTTTTTCAACCGTAGCTTTGACTGAACATCGTTATTTCCCCAACAGGTGGCTGTTGCTGGAATGATTTCATCTCGCCTACAAGGAAAAGACATTATTAATTAAACATAGGCCTATTTGTTTCTTTCCCCCTTCATTCCTATTCATTACTGTCAGCGTTAATAATTACACAGCTTCGCACCAGGGAATGTTGGTGTACTTGTCGACACCTTTACCCTTTAAAAGACCTCTCACTATTTATCGAGCGCTGTGATTACGAGGGCTATTCTGAAAGTAGGGCCCGCTCCGGCACGAAATGTAAAACACAGTGAAAAACTGATGACGCTTAACACAGATGCGTTGGTCACTGTGTCTAGAACGCCCGCCGATCGCATCACGACGCTCTTTTCAGTTCTGAGTTCACAGTGAGAACGTAAAGATCGCTATAAAGTAGTGCTTCCCGCCAAGTATGAGATGCAATACAGACAAGTCGAGGCAATCAACGCTAAAGTAATGGAACTGTAAAGTCTCATCCAAGTGATGGCTAGAAATGGTGAAGTGTTGGAGTGGTTGAATGCTAGAATACAGCAATGTGGACTAAATATCAATGAGTAAATTGGAGAAGTCAACACAAAACTAAAGGAAATGCGTGGGTACATCAAGGATAGATAAGACTATTGATTACATTAGGTTTGTCATTCGGACAATTTTCCGTATCCTAAATGATCATATTGTTAAACTGTTTTCATCTCCCTCCCTTTAGTCATCGTCAAGTCTTCAATCGTTACAAATATTGCGCTATTTACACACTCCGTAATCTAGCTTAATATGAGGATTAATTTCCTTGGAATGTTGTGTCCCACGGCTGTAAAGTAATCAAGGACAGAAAGATGGTCGGTGCAGGTAGGTTGTTACCTCTGTATTTTTGTTGAAGATACAGAATTCAGCCAACAGCACAGCTATCATCAGTGCATTGTAGGTAGTCACGTAACAGTGTAGTATAACGACACGCAAGAACGAAGTCTTTCGCGAGGACACTGTTACATACCACTCTCGACTACGTCAATTGACGCGGCAAGAAGTCCGAAACCGTTTCTTGTAACAACACGTATTACAATATAAATCTGCCATGAACGAGCATCAGTCAGACTGTGTGAGATTCTGCTGAGTTTACCTGAGTATCTACAACGCACTGATGATAGCCGCCCTGTTATCTCACATCTAGATCGCCAATAAAATGCAGAAGATGTTAAGACAGATGCTGATCTTCGTTCTGTCCTGGGTAATTCAATACCATAAAGTAAAGATCTTACGGCCAAGGCGTATCAACCGATTCTCTACAGAAACAGAGATTATATGCTAGTTTTAACTATGTACTACTATTATTCATTTAAACAAAAAATGCTGAAAGTCTCCTGGAGCTTAAGATAATTCTGATTATCGATTACAGTTGCTGGTGATATTATTTTCTTAAATTTATTGATACGGAAATATTTCGAACAATATTGCACTATATGAGGTAAATATACGAGGGTCGTTCAGTAAGTAATGCCCCACATTTTGTTAACAAGCCATTAATATACATAGACAAACTTACTTGTTGGTGATTCACATTTGACGTTTGTTCGTTATGCCAGTGAAGTTTCGAACGGTTCTGGCAGATGGCAGATCCGTAGTACAGCGTCAAAATGGCGTTACGTTACAAGCAGCGTGCTGTTATAGACATCTTGTGTGCAGAAAAAGAAACCATGGTGAACATCCACAAATGTTTCTGTGCAGTGTATGGCGATAATGCAGTTGACAGGAGTGCAGTCGGGCGATTGGTAAAGAAAGTTACAGCCTCAGGAATTGCAGAAACATAGCTCCATGATCAACCACGCTCGAGACGTCCTGTCACAGCCACTGCTCCAGACATGCTGAATCGTGCGGATGCCATTATTCAGTCGGACAAGAATCGAGCAGACTCTTGCTACAACACGATAATGCACGCCCACACATAAGTATGAGAAGCTGGGAACACATCGCCAAATTGGGTTGGACATCATTGCCTCATCCACCCTACAGTACGGACCTGGCACCCTTGGACTTTCTAACAACCCTACCACAACAAAGGTCAAAAATTAATTATGATTGTAGTGTTGCTCACGGTGCTAAATATTGAATTTTCGGGCAACAACGAAGTTATATTATGTGACAGGTGTCAATAGAACACAGTTAATAAAGTCATTTCTTGAAATAATGGATAAACTAGGCACTAATCTTTTCGTGTTTCCCACTCTGGTCTCGTTGTGAACTCATGGCTCAATCGTCGAAAAGCTAGGTAGTGATGATTCCAGGCTCGGATGCAAAGCGGTCTAGGTGTTATTCTCCGATAGTCAAAAGTTTTATTGATGTGTTTCATAAACCATTCTTGAAGATTAAACTTTTGCAATTTTGGACAGTGGTGATGTAAAAAAATAATCAGCACTCCGAATTTAAGTTACACTTCTTTTTTATTACTTTTGTTGCAATATCACGTAACTCGTTCCAAAACATCACTTCACAATATGAAACATACTTGAAAATATCTTCCTCACTGTTAAAGTTCAAATTTCATAAACTGACTACAATTTGCGTCTTTTTAACATGACGATCAAAACTGGACTCTCTAATAACTGCTTATGCGCTCAAAAATCAGAGTTACAAGTCCGTCAAAGATCATAGTGACAAAAGAAAGAATACACATAAGAATAATATCATTGCAATATATATATATATATCGATGTATCGAAGTACCTCTACATTAATGAAATCAATTCTGAGTGTTGTCACAGAAATATGATAACTATTTTACAGAAACACAGCAGAATATTGCTGGTATCGAGAGGTTGAGGTGAGGTGCCGTAATGGTTACATAATTCAAGTACCATTACAACTTCCATCTCTTTAGACCGCTTAAAGATTCTCTATGGGGAACACACTTTGAAGATGACGAGAGTGTGTCAGTCATGCAACATGGCTACGCCTACAGGACAAGAGCGTTTATCAGCAGGGAACACATGCTCTTCCACAATTTTAGCGTACGTCCATAGAACGTGATGGAGACTATGTAGAAAAATAGGACATGGATATGTTGATGCATATTGTCACCAAATTCTGACTATTAAACGTAAATATATTCTGAGAAAAAAATGTGGGGCATTATTTACTGAACGATCCTTGTATATCACGATTTGCAGTTCCGAAGGTTTGGTCGAGGAATAAGTCGATTTGCACTTTAATTTTCTAAACTTTATAAACATTAAACTACAACATATTTATATCTGATTTTATTTGTGACTTATCTAATGCAACTGAATGTATATATCACAATATTCTATAAGAGAATCTGAAGATGTCGCTAATAAATCACTTGTTATAACAAATTAAGGATGCTGTGCGACCTATTCCAAAAACGTAGGCAAAGTCACTTTCCTCGAAGTGAAAGTCCCATTCAAGGGGTTTCATAAGATTCATTTGGCATATTCTAAAAATGATCTTGACTTAGATACAGAACAACTAAAATCAGTTAATTCTTCAAACAACAGCAGTACTGTAATCCACAGAAACACACAAGTAAATGTAACTCAAGAACTGTAAGAACGATTTGTTCTGACGAGGACTGAATACAGCAATGTGAAGAAATGTCGTGGCACTGTGATCCACATACATTCGCGGCTAATGGCACGCTGGATTCATTAATCGTAACCAGCGTTACGCCGGCTCAGGCAAGACTATTGTAATAGAGCGACAACGTGGCGTTTCAGCAATCTAGTGTGCTTGGCTCCGCTTCAAGACAGCAGAAGTACCGCGGGTACGATACAAATAAGCAGACTGAACGACGAACCGAGAGTGAAGAGCTAAGTGACAAAACTCAACGGCCTTTTGTATTACGCCAAACAGACTCCACGAGGCACGACCCGGACACGTAAATTGGAGCCTGTGTTTCGTTACCACCTGGCGGCCATGGAATTCTGCAAACGTGACAGCGCTTCGCTAATTTTTTGTGAATAAAACAGTCTATATTGCTTAATAAATTCCTTTATTTAACACTGTTTCGCTTACCGCCATCATTAGGTATAAAAAATGGTTCAAATGGCTCTGAGCACTATGGAACTTAACATCTATGATCATCAGTCCCCTAGAACTTAGAACTACTTAAACCTAACTAACCTAAGGACAGCACGCAACACCCAGTCATCACGAGGCAGAGAAAATCCCTGACCCCGCCGGGAATCGAACCCGGGTCCCCGGGCGTGGGAAAGCGAGAACGCTACCGCACGACCACGAGCTGCGGACATTAGGTATCAAAAAACGTAGATCATGCAAAATTAGGTTTAGTGTTGGTATATACACTGTTCAGCCAAAACATTACGACGGCTGCACTCAGCGACGTTGGATGGCGTCTGGTGACATTGCGGGCTCTACACGCTGCAGAAAACGCATGTAAGCGGAGCAGACAGGGACGAGGAATCACCCTAGCTATGGACTGCAAATGGCCAAATCAGATAAGCGACTTTAGCAAAGAGCAGATTAATATTCCGCAAAGCCTGTAACGTTAACGGCGAAGTTGGTCGAATATCCCCTTGCTACTGTCGCGAGCATCTATGGAAAGATGGAGGACTGTGAAACTACCACTACGCACCAAATAGTTGGGCGTTCATGACTCTTAATAGAACGTGGGGTTCGGAGGCTTGTTTGCCCTATACAGTAGGATAGATATCTGTGGCATCTCTGCCGAAAGAACACAATGCTAGGGCACGCACAAGCGTTTCGGGACACACCATTCATTGTACGTTGTTGAACATGGATCTCCGCAGCAGACCACACCTAAGTGTTCACATCGTCAGTTACATCATTAGTTACGAATTTGGTGCACACGGGACCATCAGGATTCGACCGTCGATCAATGGGAACGTGTCTGCTCTTCGGGTGAATGACATTTTTGTTGCATTAGGTCACTGGTCGCCTCCACAAACTCCCTCATCGTGGCGAACGGTGGCAGCACGCCACGGACGCAGACTGGCGAGAACAGTTTCATGCTCTGGCAGATTCTACTGCTCTTGCATGGGACCTGTGATAATCATACTCACTGACAGCTCCAAGCAACCTGCATTTCTTAATGCTTTACGTCAGGGCTTAACAACTGGCCGGTTTTGAGCGCGAGTACTCGCGTCTGCTCAGGCACGTGCTCACGAGCAGGTGCACGGTCGCGGAGTAGGGAGGGAGGGGAGGGAGGGGAAATGCGCGCGCACGTTTGAATGTGATCTCGCGTTCTTAGCAGATTTAACCAGCCATCTGAATGCTTTGAACATTTTACTACAAGGTAAAGATCTGCTAATTACTCATTTCATAGATCGAATACGAGCTTTTAAAATGAAATTGACACTTTGGGTGAGTCAGCTGGAAACAGGAAACCTAGCTCGTTTTCCTAAATTATCATCCATGCAAGATGTTCACAAAGACTGTGAACGTTATTCGTATAGTTTAGTTGATGAGCGCTTTCAGGATCTGACAGCACTAGACAGTGATTTTGATCTGCTCTCTCCATATTCAGCGAGTCTTTAAGAGATTCGTCCTGAGCTGCAGCAAGAAATTATTGAGCTGCAGTGTGACAGAGAATACAGAGACAAAATTCAGTACAAGAAAAACATTTTGGAATTCTACAGACACTGCCCTCACGATAGATTTCCTCGTTTGCACAAACTGGCGGCTACAATAATATCAGTGTTCGGTTCCACGTATGTTTATGAACAACTGTTCTCTGCAATGAAATGTAACAAGACGCGCCTGAGAAACGCATTGTCTGATCGAAATTTAAACTGCACGCTGCGCCTAAAATGCACAAGAACAATTACTCCGAACATAGACGCAATTGTAAAGGGCAAAAAGTACAAGATAACCGATAATCCCACACTTCAGTGACACCTTTTATTGTGTAACAGTTCACAAATTAATGCAAATGTAGAGGCATACACTAAGCTAATAAAATTATGTGGCATGTGTACATTCTCCTTTATTTGTTTCATTTGTCGCAGTAATAATTCGTGAGTGATATCCCTGCAGGTGGCCGCGGATTTACATTGACTGGCGGCAACTTTTGTGTGCCCCACGTGACTTTCCCCACTCTCCGCTCTGGTCCGGTAGTGAGGGTAGCGTGCTCGCGCTGCTCCGTGCTCGCGCCTTGCTGCTCACAGCTTGCTCCGCGAGCATGTATGTTGTGAAGCCCTGCTTTACGTCTTCCTCGGCTGCTATGTCATCTTCCAGGATTACAACTGTCCGTGTCTGTGTGCTACAGTGGTTTGAGTAGCATTATAGTGACCTCACGTTGGTGTCTTTGCGACACAATTCATCAGATGTAAATCCTATGGAACTCATCTGGGTCGCTGTCGGGCATCATCACAGCGCACGTAAATCAGCAGCCTGTTGTTTACGCGATTTACAGTATCTGTGCGTAGACATCTAATGCCACATACCTGCACAAATCTAACAACAGACTGTCGGGTCCCTGATACGCAGGTTCAATTATGTACGAGGGTTGTTCGGAAGGCAAGGAACGATCGGTCGGGAAATGGAAACCACAGTGAAAAATCTAATTTTTTTTTTTTTTTTTGCAAATTTAGCTACACCTTCCAGGTACTTCTCCACATAGTCGCCGCTCCGACTTAGACATTTGT
Source organism: Schistocerca nitens (assembly GCF_023898315.1). Lineage (NCBI taxonomy): Eukaryota > Metazoa > Arthropoda > Insecta > Orthoptera > Acrididae > Schistocerca > Schistocerca nitens. The sequence goes on along the minus strand of NC_064614.1, from coordinate 975,804,645 downwards.
GGGAGCGTTTTGTCAAGTTTCCAACACCATCGTCATATAAGGCAGCCGCCTGCACTTTCCGATAATTCTCTACACTGGTCTCTAGCACGTAGCCTGCGTCCATGTGTTGTCTTCGTATGCAGCATTTAATTTAAACAGAGATGATACTCACGACGAGGCAATTAGGACTGTGTTGTGGGTGATCGAACACTTCCCATCGAAAGGCTGCAGGAGCATCTTCACTGCCCCTGCATAGTGCGGCTGAGAATAGCCATGAAGAAGGAAGTGCGTCGCAGTTGTGTTAGGTGGTCTGCATGCATTAAGGCGAAGCCTCTCAGCGGGACCTCCTACTAGGCAGGAGACATCGTTGTTCTAGGCACCTTTACTCGCTCACGGTGCGCTCACAACTGATAAGAGCGTCTTGATGCGATCGAAGGGCATACTAGAGACACTACCCAAAACCTCTGTGAAAAGAGATGGACAAACAGTCTATTAAGCAGGTGGTCATAATGTTTTCGCTCATTAGTTTAGGTTTTTAGTACTGACAGTGAACCCTGTATTAAGAGTTCTACGTTTTCTTATGTGCGACAATGGCAGTAGCCGAAGCTTCGTAATAAGTAAAGCAGCTTATGAAGCGATCTGGATGGTTTCATCCGGAAATTATTGACAATTATCGCTGAGTGAAACAGGAAATTTAATTCCTTATTAGTGGAAAACGCCAAGTCGTGAATGGCAGTGCTAAGCGTAGCTGGGACCGCCTGCTGGTATGCTGCAGCTGCATCGTCTGCCCTCTGTAGCGGCGTATCGTTAGCGCACCGCTTCCTGACAGCGCACGCGGCTGCTTGCACGGTCAGCTCTAGTACACCTGTTAGGAAGACGCGAGGGCAGCTCCTGGCTTCACCCAACTGACCTCGCTCCCGCTCTACCTATCGACAATAGAATACTCCGTCCTTCTTCCTGTGACCATCTTCACCTGTGATGCATGCCTGGCTTCCTCAGCCAACCAATCGGGGAAACAACGCGTGCGTGATAGAGAGGCGACGCCATCCCGACAAACCATAGCAATGCTACCTCACCACATAACAACAGTCTGTACTGGCCCGTTACAGATTTTAAAAATTTCCAGAGTTGGTATCTCTCTTCAGTGTTTTAAGCACATCTAGGTCTGCCATCAGCGATAGAGATTGTGTATCGTTAAGTTGAAATAGCTCTGAGCACTATGGCAGGTCATCAGTCCTCTAGAACTTAGAACTACTTAAACTTAACTAACCTAAGGTCATCACACACATCCATGGCCGTGGCAGGATTCGAACCTGCGACCGTAGCGGTCGCGCGGTCCACACTGAAGTGCCTAGAACCGCTCGGCCACAACGGCTGGCTATGGTTAAGTGGTAATAACTTAGGCAGGTTCTTTTAAGTTCTAACCGGTCGGTAAGTTGTAGGATTGCTTCTCTTTCCAGACAGTAATTTCCTACGGAATTATATTCTGAAATAACAGATTTTCCTGACAATATGTTCTGTAGATGATATTCTACAGTATATTCAGCACTGCTACAAAAGATCCATTCGCTTTCAAACCTCTATATTTCCAAAGTATTACATATGTAAACGTGGCTGATGTATGTATAGGAACATAAAATCACCAGGTTTGCATTTGGCACTGTACAGATGTTTTACGAGTGCCCCTCTGGTCACACGACACATGTCCAAGCGGTAGTCAAGTTCATTCCGTAAATCCTGTCAATGGTCATAACGCCAGCACTAATGCGTTCTCTGAGCTGTTCCAGTGTTATTGGCAGTGTAACCCCAAAGGAAAAAGCCACAAGGCGTTGACTCAATGACATGTGAGGGCAAGGGAACAGAGCCACAGCTTCCTCACAAGTACACCCAATCTAGCGATGTGGAAGTTCGTCGATTAGCTAGCGACGAACATCGATGCTACAATGAGGGGCTGCCCCGTTGTGTTGGAAGACGAAATTTTAGGGTCACAGTCAATTGTAAAAACTACCACAACTGTAACATATCAAGATAAGAAATGCCCATCAGTCTTCTTCTCACGGAAGAGAAACAGACCATACAATTGTGTCGCTAACATTGCACAGAACTCGTTAACCTTCGATGAATCTCGTTTATGTACAACAATTTCCTGAGGATTTTCAGTACCAAACACTCTACATTGTGGCCATTAACTTTTCCAGGTAAATGGAAGGGTTTTCCGTCACTGCATACCAACCTGAAGGTGAAATGTTCGTCGTCAAGTGCTTCGCACATTGTGATGTAAAATTTATGACACCGGCCACAATTTTTTGGTTTTAATTGTTGCACAAGCTGACGTCTGTACGTTTTGAAGTATAGCCACCGTTCCTAAATCTTTCAGACATTCTACTGGACTGCCTGCTAAATTTTCCATCGCACTCTCAAGTTGCATCTGGCACACTTAGTCGACCGTTACGTTTCTGTTAACAGAGACAACGGGTATCGGTACCAAAGCACAACGCTCCGTTTACATGGTGGTTCTTTTCTATAATTCCTTCTGAAAGTACGCTGCACTCTTATAACAGACAAAGCTCTTGCATATTCCAACACATAAAGCTCTTTTCTTGACTTGTAGCTATTTTGTCAAAATACTGCACTCGTAACGCCGACTGTTGGGCTCACTGCACTCTCTGTGAGTTTACGGCTGTATTCATACATCAGTCATATCCGTATGTGTAAAAATTTCGAAAATATACAAATCTGAAAACGAATGAATCACTTATAGTAGCTCAGTATATTATACACAATTAACCTGTCAACAAATATTTAATTCCTTTCATAATTTGACTACGGAATCACATGAGCTACATTTGTCTGCCGACGTAGACGTAAATAGTCATTTGGAAGCCAAAATAATTAATGACCACTAAAATTCCAATGTGTAAAGAAAACATTTATCTTTTTTTTATCGAAGCTGGACTCAAGAACTCCACGGTCGTTAATTATTGATGGTAATCAACGCAACAAGACACAAATATTCTTAAAATGCTTCATTTCAATGCCATTACTGGCTAACGGCTATCACGCTCTTTAAAGGACGGCTAACGATACGCGTTACATTAGTGTTTCCATGATTAGCAGGTCGTCCGCATCTCCAATACGTCCCTCTGGACGGAGCTTTGGTCCTTATGTTTTATAGGACAATATATAATCCGACGCAGTGCATACAGAACAGCTACACTTTATAATAATTTCCATGTGAGAGTTAGCCACAAACATTTCTGAAGCCTAAACTGACATGAAGAAATTTGTGAAGTATTTCTGTGCCACAGTACTTAATTTATAAAATATATTTTGACAGCGGTACAAAAGCTTATATATGTTGTCCTGAAAGAGGATGAGAACAATAGCAAGACGAAGCGCCACTTATTGGAACATGTTGTCGGACAGGACTCCATGTTGCTGACAAAAACATTAACGCCGTCGGAAACGTTAGTCATCTAAAGACGAGCATGAAATCCCCAAACTGGTTATACCATTGAAATAATGCATTTCAAAAGTACCGGTAGCTGATAACGTTAGTCAAATGGCTCTGAGCACTATGGGACTCAACTGCTGAGGTCATTAGTCCCCTAGAACTTAGAACTAGTTAAACCTAACTAACCTAAGGACATCACGAACATCCATGCCCGAGGCAGGATTCGAACCTGCGACCGTAGCGGTCTTGCGGTTCCAGACTGCAGCGTCTTTAACCGCACGGCCACTTCGGCCGGCTAACGTTAATCACCAAGAATTTTTTTTCATGGTATACATTAAAACTGATCGGAACTCAGAAGCCGGTGAATAATTCTGCCATCAATAACTTTGCTCACTTGTTTAATGATACACGATTTTGGAAATGTAGTGGAGGTAAATTTGCAAGTGAGCTAAATGGTTTCCTTCTTGTCAGCTCCTACGGCATAGAACACTTTTCGCTTAAACAGTGGTACCTCAAAAGAATGACATTCCTTTTGGGTTTGTCCTTATGGACCCTCAGCCGCATTGAAAGTTCTAAATGAAAATATCCTTTCACAACATGCTGAATTTGTGATGTATATTGCCATAACGTAATTTCGGGTGATACATATAATAAATGAAACTCCAATAACACAGAGGTCATGAATACCACCAGTTGTGGAACCATGTTGAGATTTAGAATATTTCATTTTGTTTGTATTTGCTAACTAATGGTTCTACTGGCTCCGAGCACATCTGAGGTCATCAGTCCCCTAGAAGTTAGAGCTACTTAAACCTAGCTAACCTAATAACATCACACACATCCATGCCCGAGGCAGGATTCGAACCTGCGACCGTAGAAGTAGCGCGGTTCCAGACTGAAGCGCCTAGAACCGCTCGTCCACAGCTGCAGGCTGCTAACTAATGCATCAGCCGGGAGTCGTGTAGTAGATATCAACTACTTTAAGTAGCTTGCAAACTCCGTCAGAAGTGTTTCATGGAATATATCTCTGGAGTAGCTTAAAGTGAACCATCAAGTTGTGATGTGGTGGGAAAATTCTTAGCAAAGGATAGCCCTGAGTCCTTCTCTGCCAATTGATGAGTACAGGGTAAATTACAGACCGCTTGCATTCAGTTCATTCAGCATCGTATCGAAGTAGATGGAATCGGATCTCTGTCGTTCATTTCGCAACGGATCGGAGCCTTTCACTCTGCAGTATCAACAGCCATTCAGACCAGCATCTGAATCAGTTTTAATCCACACAAATCCACGCAAGCGCTCATCACACGAGCAACCGCTGTATTTATATATATCTGCCGCATGCCCTCAAAAAACAAGCCGTATACGTAATAAAACACTACGAGCGGTATACAATAACTACACCGTAAAACAAATATTGAATTTTGTTAATTAATCCGCTTGCGCCGTGTTTGTGTGGGGAGGTTGCCGATACGAAATATCAGAAATCGCATTATTATTGAATCATTCCAGACGAGTGCGCAAAAGCGATGGCGCATGCCGCCGCCCCCCACGCCTCCCACTCGGCTGTGGATTAATCGCCTCTAATTAACACAAGGAAACATCACGGGCGCCGCGTGTGCGACTCGGCCGCGCTGATCAGACGCGGCACGCTCCAGTACTCGCACAGTGGTGCCCTCTCAGGGGGCGTTCAAAGGGCCATCCCTTCTCCCTACTCGCGCCGCTGAGCCTCTTTTATGCGCCACGGGCGTCGTTCCCCTCCGCTCGAACTCCGAACGCAGGCTCAGGACACTGAGATATAATGCTGCTATTGGATTATCGACGTGTGAATCTTTTGGCCTTACTTTTTTCTAAGAAATCAACCTTCAACACCTAACAGGGACGATTCATCGGTTCACATGTAACTGTAATGTAAAACCATATGCAAAATCAATGGTTTCCAGGTACATCGCCATACACTTTGTAATACACTGAGGTGGGTAAAATCATGGGATACTTCCTAATATCGTGTTGGACTTCCTTTCACCCGGCGTAGTGCAGCAACACGACGTGGCATAGTCTCCAAAAGGCGTTGGAAATCCCCTACAGAAATACTGAGCCATGCTGCGCCTGTAACCCTCCACAATTGCGGAAATATTGCCGCAATGAAGTTAGCCTGTCAGGTCGTTGCCTGATAAAATCTTGGACTTGGGACGGTGGCACAAAGAGAACCTGAGCCAAAGGCTGAACTGTGTCGTGCACTGTCATCGATGCTACGAGAACAATTGAGTCCAATTGTTTCGGGAACTCTGGTTAAATCTGCAAGCGCAACGCCCTGATTGGCTTACTTCACTGCTAATTATGGGAGCTAACATCCCAGTGATGTTCGGGCTCACGTGCGGTTCCTCTTCTTAGAAATGTCTTGGCTCAAACTCGTCTAGGGTTTGAACCGCACGTGTCGCATTGAAAGCCCTAAGTTAGACAGTTGTGACCCTTTCGTTAAATTGCCTCGCTGATGGCAAGTTTTCCAAATACAAATTTAAGATAGCATAGAATAACAGTAATAATATTATCGGCAACTAAATTAACGACCCATAAATGATGTTGGCCATACAGTTGCAATTTGGTTATAACAATGTTTATTCAGAAAGCAAACTAATAGCGAAAGTAGTCGTATTTAGAGTTACTGTTATACTCGAGCGCATATCCATATGACAAAAGTAGATCATTCACAATCTCATCGTGAAATAGAAGTTATCTACGCGAAAAGTTAGTTAACATCGGGTGCGCGGTTGCTCACCGCTCAGAGACTAAGCCCCGCGATACCACACAACGCGAAATTTTCTATGTTCTTTCACTTCCTGGCTACCTAAAGACCGACCGTCCGCTTTCGTGACAGCATCTGAACTGCATCTGAACTGTACCCTTTGGTGTCTCCAGCCGAACTCTCCGGTTTCACTTCCCCACCAGCACTGTTCCTCTCCCCTCCCCGACCGCGTTTTCCCGCTCACCGGCCGCGGTGGCCGAGCGGTTCTAGGCGCTTCAGTCTGGAACAGCGCGATTGCTGCGGTCGCAGGTTCGAATCCTGCCTCGGGCATGGATGTATGTGATGTTCTTAGTTAGGTTTAAGTAGCTCTAGGTTCTAGAGGACTGATGACCTCAGATGTTAAGTCCCATAGTGCTCAGAGCCTTTTGAACCATTTTTTTTCCCGCGCGCCGAACATCTTAGTTCAACTGACTAGGGCAGTTCCCTTTCCTGAGACCGTCCATCTGATTGGCTACAGCTTATTCTATATTACTTTACATTTTAACATATTGAAATAATCAAAGCTTAACCACTTTCACGTTCTAAATAAAGTAACAATAATATCCATTACATAATAAAAGTTAAGTTCAATTACCTTCTTAACATCGAATGTCAAGGCCAGAAGCTTTGAACCAATGTGCTTTCTGATAAATAAATAAAGAACAAAAGTAATTATTATGCTCTAAACCTTACAACAAATGATGAATTACCTAATGATTCAATAAGGTGTCATGCTGCCATCTTTCAATGTGTTTTGTGTGGAGGAAATAATGAGCTGATGTTTAACTGAAAATATTTAAAATTTAAATTTACTGTATCTTTCAAGAAAATTAAGTTGCAGAGTTGATATTTACAACATTTGTCATTTTAATGATGCGCTTCTATATGAAACGTCGATCGTTAAGATCGACCAAAGCGCTCAGATTTTAGCATTCAGGTCTTTGTTATAAAACCTGTTAATTTCACTTTAATGGTTAATCCTAAACTTTTATAGATATGAACAATATTCAAGATTTATTCGGATTACCATGAAAATTTATGGAGGATGGCACATTAAAAATGCTGTGGCTCTATTCCCTGCACTAATACAGATTTAAATAGTTTTCATAGATGTTTCCCTTTATGGCCGATCTTAGGTCCGCCATATTTAACACTGCTCCATATCCTTGGCCAATACTGGATTTTCCTATGACATAGGTTCTCTTCTGTCTCACTCGCACACTACAGCGTTTAGGCCTCAATAAACAATAGACGCCTGTGAGTTTCCCCATCTCGTGATGAATCTGTGCCCTTTGTAGCACGCGGTCCTGGACGACAGGTTTCGTTTCATAATTCCTGTAGGCTGACTCTTTCAGCTATATATTTAAATGAGAGCGCAATGCTCGTTAACTCACAGTATCGACTTTCTTCTGAACGTTCCCTGCAGCACCCTTACAAAATCTTCTGTTAATGATGCCCTGTATTGCTTCTTCATACGTATATCTCGCAAATAGACCACGAATGTAAAATGAGAAAGAAGTGTGTTACATATAGGCTTACGAACAATCGCTCTTCCTGTGGACCATTCAAAACGAGAACCAGAATGAGACATTAAAAACTCTGCCGTGCAAGCTTGTACGGCCATATCATGCAACTTGCGCCAGGAAGTCTGCATGTTTGTAACAAGTTTGGCTCGGAGATTTCCACAGCGACAGCGCGACCACGTCTGGAGCAGAACCTGCTGTCAATAACGTGACGATTTTTGTGGCTTTCCTTCACGCGGCCATAGTGGTCTGGGCACAGGTTTGGCAGCACGTTGGCTTTTCAGTCGAGTCTTGGTTCTGCTTACAGAACCTACATCTACACTTACATCTTTACTCCGCAAGCCACCTTACGGTGCGTGACGGAGGCTACTTTGTATACTGTTGTCACCTCCCACTTCTCCTGTTCCAGCCGAGTATGGTTCGGGGGAAGGACGACTGCTGGTAAGCCTCCATGTGCTCTCGAATCTCTCTAGTATTACATTGACGGACTTTTCCGAGATATACGTAGGAGGAAGCAATATTGTGGATGACTTATCGAGGAACGTAAGCTTTCGGAAATTCAAACATAAGCCACACTGTGATACAGAACGCCTCTGGAGTTGGCTGAGCATCTCGGTGACTCTTTCGGACTTACTAAGTGAACTTGTAATGAAACGCGATTTTCTTTGTTGATGGATTACGTTTCCTGAGGATTCTTCCAGTGGTGTTCAGTCTGGCATCTGCCTTATCCTAATTAGTTTTATGTGGTCGTTCCACTTCAGATCTCATTCATACTCCTAGATATTTTATGGAAGTAAGTGTTTCCAGTGAGTGTTCTGCAATCGTGTAATCATACAATAGAGGGTCTCTCTGCATAAGTATTCACGAAACGTTAAAGCTGTTTGAGTTGAGGGTCAGTTTCTACTCCCTGCACCAAGCGTCGGTCATGTGCGGGTATCCCTGCATTTCGTTACAATTTTCTAGCGTTGCAACTTCTCCGTACATAACAGCATCCCACTCGAAAACCCTCATGTAGCTTCCGACGTTATGAGTAGTGATATATTGTGAAAAGTAATGGTCCTATAATACTCCTCTCCGGCACGTCCAAAGTTACTTTTACGCGTGGAGACCTCTCTCCGTCTAGAATGACATGCTGTGTTCACTTTCCTAGAAACTCTTGGACCCAGTCACACAGTTGGCTTCATATTCCGTACGCTCGTGTTTTATTCATTAGGTGGCATTGCCGAAGTTGCATTCAGTGTCCTCCGGAAATCAAGGAACATAGCATCAACCTGCTGTCTGCTTCTCTTAGACGAATAGAATGAGCGGGGTTTCACACAAACTTTCTTTTCAGAACTCTTGTTGATTCGCATACAGCAGATTCCACTCTATAGAAATATCATACTATAAGTGCATAAAACGTGTTCCTAAATTCTACAGCAGACTAACGTCAGAGACATTTATCTATAGTTTTGTGCGTCTGTTCCATGACATTCCTTGAAAATGGGAATGACCAGCTATTTTTCCAATAATCAGAGAAACTTAGCTTCTCTAGAAACCAACGGTACACTTCTGACAGAAGAGGGACAAGTTATTTCGTATACTCTACGCAGAATGGAATTGGCATCCAGTCAGCTGCAGTGGCCTGTCCTCTGTTGAGAAACTTCAGCTGTATTTCTGTTCCACGCTCACTCATATCAAATTCTGTCAATCTGACGTTCGTGCAACGATTTAAAGGAGAAACCAAACTCCTATCTAACTCTGCGAAAGAGTTTTGGAAAAAAAAAAATGTGTTTCGGCCTTTTGTGGGTCATCCTTTGTTTCAGTGCTATTATGGTCACCCAGAATCTGAACGAAGGCTTATATAGGTTTACTGGTTTAGAATAAGACCGAGGTATTGTAAACTCAGTGACTATTTCGTTTTACCGGGCCTTCGGCCCTTAATAATGCTATAAGCCGGTAGACAGAATTTTACTTTCGAATTCGTTGAACGGTTCACTCATAACCCCCTCACGCTATATTCGGCTCCATTTAGTTTGCCTTCGTTTGTGTGGCTTTGGGTGCGTTTCAAATTGCAGCAAAGCTCACTTTGCTTTGGCAGCAGCTTTCTATCAAGGTTGGCGATAAGCGGTGAGTCTTTCCCATCCCTAAAAATTTTCCTCTGCAAATACATGTTTCAAGCGTTCTGTACCATGCTGTTGAACTTTGTGCACTAGTAATCAACATTATAAGTGCTGAATATGAAAGTTTAGTGTTGACCTGCTAGGTACACTAAAATCTGTCTCTAATCACTTTTGCTAAACTGGAAGATCTTTCTACGTGTCTTTCTGTTCCTATTTACAGCCGTATTCAGTGATGCTGTAACGGTATTTGATGAATAATCCGCTGCTCCTCGACAACATTCGGGTTTTTATGTCACCAGCAGGTCTAAGATGTTATCTTCACGAGTTCTCTCTGACTAATTGCTCTTTTCGGATGGAGCACCTTATACAATTTTATTCACTTCTCTGTACCTACTAGCCGTTCTAATTACTTGAGTCTCCAGTCTACAGCTGATGCGTTAAAATCTCCCCCTAAAACTACAGCCATGATCAGGAAATTTAGGCGTAATGTTCTCCAAGTTTCTCTCATATGTTCTGCCATTATCGCTACTGATTCAGTGAATCTATAAAAGAGCCCGGTAACCATGGTACATCCACGTTTAATGCTTCACCCACAATATGACCAGAAAGTATGGTATTTTTTAATACTATAAACACGCCTCCACCACAAGCGTTCAACCTATCTTTGAGGTATGCATTCCAGTCGGAGTTAAGAATTACATTCCTACTGACATCTGGTTCCTGGCAGCTTCCTGTCCATAAAACTACACTCCTGGAAATGGAAAAAAGAACACATTGACACCGGTGTGTCAGACCCACCATACTTGCTCCGGACACTGCGAGAGGGCTGTACAAGCAATGATCACACGCACGGCACAGCGGACACACCAGGAACCGCGGTGTTGGCCGTCGAATGGCGCTAGCTGCGCAGCATTTGTGCACCGCCGCCGTCAGTGTCAGCCAGTTTGCCGTGGCATACGGAGCTCCATCGCAGTCTTTAACACTGGTAGCATGCAGCGACAGCGTGGACGTGAACAGTATGTGCAGTTGACGGACTTTGAGCGAGGGCGTATAGTGGGCATGCGGGAGGCCGGGTGGACGTACCGCCGAATTGCTCAACACGTGGGGCGTGAGGTCTCCACAGTACATCGATGCTGTCGCCAGTGGTCGGCGGAAGGTGCACGTGCCCGTCGACCTGGGACCGGACCGCAGCGACGCACGGATGCACGCCAAGACCGTAGGATCCTACGCAGTGCCGTAGGGGACCGCACCGCCACTTCCCAGCAAATTAGGGACACTGTTGCTCCTGGGGTATCGGCGAGGACCATTCGCAACCGTCTCCATGAAGCTGGGCTACGGTCCCGCACACCGTTAGGCCGTCTTCCGCTCACGCCCCAACATCGTGCAGCCCGCCTCCAGTGGTGTCGCGACAGGCGTGAATGGAGGGACGAATGGAGACGTGTCGTCTTCAGCGATGAGAGTCGCTTCTGCCTTGGTGCCAATGATGGTCGTATGCGTGTTTGGCGCCGTGCAGGTGAGCGCCACAATCAGGACTGCATACGACCGAGGCACACAGGGCCAACACCCGGCATCATGGTGTGGGGAGCGATCTCCTACACTGGCTGTACACCACTGGTGATCGTCGTGGGGACACTGAATAGTGCACGGTACATCCAAACCGTCATCGAACCCACCGTTCTACCAATCCTAGACCAGCAAGGGAACTTGCTGTTCCAACAGGACAATGCACGTCCGCATGTATCCCGTGCCACCCAACGTGCTCTAGAAGGTGTAAGTCAACTACCCTGGCCAGCAAGATCTCCGGATCTGTCCCCCATTGAGCATGTTTGGGACTGGATGAAGCGTCGTCTCACGCGGTCTGCACGTCCAGCACGAACGCTGGTCCAACTGAGGCGCCAGGTGGAAATGGCATGGCAAGCCGTTCCACAGGACTACATCCAGCATCTCTACGATCGTCTCCATGGGAGAATGGCAGCCTGCATTGCTGCGAAAGGTGGATATACACTGTACTAGTGCCGACATTGTGCATGCTCTGTTGCCTGTGTCTATGTGCCTGTGGTTCTGTCAGTGTGATCATGTGATGTATCTGACCCCAGGAATGTGTCAATAAAGTTTCCCCTTTCTGGAACAATGAATTCACGGTGTTCTTATTTCAATTTCGAGGAGTGTATGTGAGCACAGTTACAATTTACAATCGACTATAGTTCGGGGACATTTACACTAAAATTTCCTTTGTCCGATCTGCTATGACGAATGCCACCCTGTCTGCATTCAGAACGCATCCTTTCGGGCCTGTGGAAAGATGTCTCTGTCGTAAAATCTCATTTGTAGGTGTTATCCTGGTAGCAGCTTCCCACGTGTAATTTAGGCCTGTCCTATTAAGGAGATCCTACATTTCTCCACTCGATAACAGTCGAGAAATTCGCATCCACGATCACCACAGAACCGTCTGAGCCCCTGGCTTAACCTTCCATTTGGCTCCAAACTGGAGGACTGCAGTCGGTTCTGGGAAAGATGATGCGAAAGGATAACTCTGCTTCAAACTCACTAGCGAAGCTAGCTGTCGACACCAGATCAGCCACCACCTGCAGGAACTGAGTATTGCCCCTGATCCCAGACGGTAGGCGTTATTCGTGCCGACATGAGCCGCGATTTGCAGCCAGGTGCACCCAGCGCGCTCAACCGCTCACATCGGAGCCTCCTCCATATGTCGGACGAGAACCCCCGGCAGACAGAGAGGACAACGCCTTTCCTCCTTGACCTGCCCGCTATCTGTCTAAGGGACCCCATCAGCCACCTAACATAACCTTCCCAAACAACATGCGATCCCACCGTCTGTGCTTGTCTGTACCCCTCAATAATACTGGCCAATGTCCCAATAGGCGAGGCATATACTGCTTGTTCAGATGTAGTTTCAGTAATAGGCAAAACCTCAAGTTTTTGAGGCCTAAGGCGAGAGACTTGCGGCCGATAAGCGCAATCACGTAAGAGATGGAAAAGAGCCACCGTGGTACAACAACCGAGTTAGAAACCTGCTGCGGAAGCAAAGGGAACTTCACAGCAAACATAAAAATAGCCAAAGCCTTGCAGACAAACAAAAATTACGCGAAGCGAAATGTAGTGTGAGGAGGGCTATGCGAGAGGCGTTCAATGAATTCGAAAGTAAAGTTCTATGTACTGACTTGGCAGAAAATCCTAAGAAATTTTGGTCTTATGTCAAAGCGATAGGTGGATCAAAACAAAACGTCCAGACACTCTGTGACCAAAAGGGTACTGAAACAGAGGATGACAGACTAAAGGCCGAAATACTGTTCACAGAGGAAGACTGCACTGTAGTTCCTACTCTAGATTGTCGCACGGATGACAAAATGGTAGATATCGAAATAGACGACAGATGGATAGAGAAACAATTAAAATCGCTCCAAAGAGGAAATGCCGCTGGACCTGATGGGATACCAGTTCGATTTTACACAGAGTACGCGAAGGAATTTGCCCCCCTTCTTGCAGCGGTGTACTGTAGGTCTCTATAAGAGCGTAGCGTTCCAAAGGATTGGAAAAGGCCACAGGTCATACCCGTTTTCAAGATGGGACGTCGAACAGATGTGCAGAACTATAGACCTATATCTCTAACGTCGATCAGTTGTAGAATTTTGGAACACGTGTTATGTTCGAGTATAATGACTTTTCTGGAGACTAGAAATCTACTCTATAGGAATCAGCATGGGTTACGAAAATGACGATCGTGTGAAACCTAGCTCGCACTATTCGTCCACGAGACTCAGAGGGCCATAGACACGTGTTCCCAGATAGATGCCGTGTTTCTTGACTTCCCCAAGGCGTTCGATGCAATTCCCCACAGTCTTTTAGTGAACAAAGTAAGAGCATATGGACTATCAGACCAATTGTGTGATTGGATTGAAGAGTTCCTAGATAACAGAACGCAGCATGTCATTCTCAATGGAGAGAAGTCTTCCGAAGTAAGTGTGATTTCAGCTGTGCCGCTGGGGAGTGTCGTAGGCCCGTTGCTATTTACAATATACATAAATGAACTTGTGGATAACATCGGAAGTTGACGGAGGCTTTTTGCGAATGATGTTGTGGTATATCGAGAGGTTGTAACAATGGAAAATTGTACTGAAATGCTGGAGGATCTGCAAAGGATTGACGCATGGTGCAAGGAATGGCAATTGAATCTCAAGGTAGACAAGTGTAATGTGCTGCGAATACATAGAAAGAAAGATCCTTTATCATTTAGCTACAATATAGCAGGTCAGCAACTGGAAGCAGTTAATTCCATAAATTATCTGGGAGTGGGCATTAGGAGTGATTTAAAATGGAATGATTATATAAAATTAATTGTCGGTAAAGCAGATGCCAGACTGAGATTCATTGGGAGAATCCTAAGGATATGCAGTCCGAAAGCATAGGAAGTAGGTTACAGTACACTTGTTCGACCACTGCTTGAATAATGCTCACCGGTGTGGGATCCGTAACAGATAAGGTTGATAGAAGAGATAGAGAAGATCCAATGGAGAGCAGCGCGCTTCGTTTCAGGATCATTTAGTAATCGCGAAAGCGTTACGGAGATGGTATATAAACTCCAGTGGAAGACTCTGCAGGAGAGACGCTCAGTAGCTCGGTGCGGACTTTTGTTGAAGTTTCGAGAACATACCTTCACCGAGGAGTCAAGCAGTATATTGCTCCCTCCTACGTATATCTCGCGAAGAGACCATGAGGATAAAATCAGAGAGATTAGAGCCCACACAGAGACATACAGACAATCTTTCTTTCGACGAACAATACGAGACTGGAATAGAAGGGAGAATCGATAGAGGTACACAAAGTACCCTTCGCCACACACCGTCAGGTGGCTTGCGGACTGTGGATGTAGATGTAGATGTAGTTGGATGAATCTGTGTGCGAGGGCACCGAGCACAACGACTTTAGCCAGACTGCCGTCTTGATCATCATGTGGTCCCAGAACCTCGAATTGTGGTGTGGTATGCTTTTGTATAGAAAGCAAGATTACATCCAGTTCACAAAATTGGTAATTAGGACACTACCCAGTCGTAATCCGAAGGTGCTCTGCTAGCACGTTTACAGAATGTGTAGAAATTTTGTCTGATTTACCCACTGTCTAATGGATGAAACTGATTCATCCCATTACTTACACAAAGATCTGAGAAGACAGGAGACCACGCCGCAGTGTAGATACCTGGCGCAACACAGACAAGTCCTTCGAAACAGTCAAAAACTGAAATCTGCGATGAGTTTCAGGGGACAGTGCGAAGCTGAGCAGCCGCCATGTCATCCTCTCCTACATGGCGTCTTTAGCTTGCGAAGTGAAGGGGTATGGAGTCAGCACACAACTCTACAGGCTGTTGTCGGCACTTCAGAACTTGGAGCCGAAACTACTCACTAAACAGCATCTCCATGGCACCACGATGCTGAGTCAATCGTGTTCCAGATCTTTCACCACTGGGAAATTCTTTGACACTGCCGGGATTGAAACCAGTCTGAGGAGCTTAACGCTCAGCTACGCAACCAAACCCTTCATATTAGTTTAGTGGCAGTTGGGTAGTAGCGAGAAACCTATTGGTTTGGGAATTTGAGAGTCAGTCAAAGGTAGTTGCCTTGTACATAATACTGCCTTGGTACACAATACAGGGAGTTGCCTTGGTGCACAAGACAGTACATTTATTTCCTTGGTAAGCTTACAGTAAACCGAAGAGCCATCTGGCCAAACAGCCTCTATAAAAGACAAAATCGCCATCTGACGGTCTATTGACACTACAGTGAAGAAATATTACTTGGTATCCACTCACAGTTAATGCCCCACAACGTAAGTTCCGAAATCTCAGTGGAAGTGCCTCAACTATCTGCCATTGCTATTCTTACCTGGTAGCTGCCGACAGATACCGCTAAATGTCTTGATGGTATAACTTCTGTACAGCCCTCCACTGTGTGGCACAGAAATGCTTAATTGCAACTGCAACCGAATGGCATGAGATATCAAGGCTATCATTGACTGTAACTGATTGACATGTCAGGTTGACTGCCAGACTCTTATACTGAATGAAAGCTATGTACTAAGTTTCCGCAACGCTGCGATAGTTCAGTGTTTCGTTGTTCGGTGTACAAAAATGTATAGGCAACATTCTTATCATTCAGGTAATGTTTGTCTATTATTGCTCAGTTCAAAAACAAAGAAAGTTTGCATCTGACACTGAGCTGCCAACATATAAGGAAATAGAAAGACAGAAACTCTGGCCTGGCTGAATGATTTCAAAATTGGCCGCAACACTGCTAGGATCGGTTGAGCCTGTTTTATTCTTGTTCCTTGTGACGTAACTCCCATGTCGTGACTGAGAGGATTTTTATGAATGAAACTCGCTGCTTACAATATTTATCTGTCCTGATGGTTAGTTGTGTGGATAATTCATTCATCTACGGGACATCAAATATTTTCGGTTTTGCTCGCATGCAAATGTGTTTATAAAAACAAAAATCACTAGGTATAAAAGGCAATCGTAATGTTATTGTGGTGTATATCAAACGCCAGTGGTAGATTACGTAAGAGCTACTCTGTTTAGAATTTGGCATGACAGTTTAATGTTGACAATAGGCCATTACGAATTTCGCGGAACTTCACGGTGGCTTCGTATAGTTCCCCACACGTTCTTATCCGCTCCACTTGCTGCTCCTCTTTCGTTCACTTGTATCGATGCACGACGAAACCAACTCTCCCCTGAGTGCTTCGTGGCTGTATTAATAATTCAGAAGCTTCTGAAATATTTAACGTCGCTTCAGCTATTTTGTATTCGGTTATCGACTAAGGCTTTGAACTTCGTCCTGAGGCCGAGACTTACTTTCCAAAAGTTTGTCGGTCAAAAATCTCTCAAACCCGTTTTCCATAACCAAGTGACTGAGATCTAACTCGTTTCTTCTTTCAGCATTTCTGTTATAACTAAATACTAACTACGCGTGTTCTCGGCTAGTTACTACCAACACAAATATACTGGTCATTCACTAATAAGAAGTGATAAGTGTTCATCTAAAGCACATTCCTTTCACAAATAGAAATTTTCTTTTTTAGCAGGAATATAGTTCATCGTTCATGCATCCAGCGTTATTTTCGCTCCCTCTCTTTCTCTCTCTCTCCCTCTGGCTCTCATATACTACATATGACGCACCAGATTCTTATGTATTTCCTTTCATTAATTAGAATGATGTTTCTGACAGATTTCAGTTAGAAAGTTATGATACGAAAGTGTGCAAGATCACAATTCAGTATTAAAGTACTGGCAATTTTAAGTTAGATGTTAGGCTAAACATTCTATCCTTGCGCAGTACGAAGGAAAAACAATTCAATCGTGTTCTAAATTATCATTTGGAATATGGAAAGGATAGTACACAAGGAGCTGGGAGCCTAAGTAGCCAATCCACAAAACGTAACACTTCATCGAGAAAAGATAAATTTATTTTATTACGATTCATTTTTAACACGATAAATTTGACAGACTCATATGAATGCAGTTATTTGTGACAACCAAAGACAATCTGCATTAAACATTTAGTATTTCAAATTTGATCCATATCATTTTGAGATTTCAGATCGTGACGTTGTGTAGGGCTTCATCTAACTCGTGTGGTTCTGCCTGAATTAAGAAATTACTAGAATAGACAGAAAGACATTTCAATTAACAAATGTTCCAAAATAATAGTTAACATTCAACAGACCTTTTTTATAGTATCACTTCATATCCGCACCCACGCCAGATCACAACTGGCAATGAAGAAGTATGTTAAATATAACCTTTATCTAAATTAGAAGAACATTATTTGAACTGTCACAAACATGTCCGACTTGTCTAATTAAACAGGCCGAGATGAGCAAAAAATAGCCAAACATGGAATTAGGTGGGAAGCAACTCTCAGCCGGGAGAGAATATGCTAATTTAAGTAGCTTGATTTTAAGTTGTAACTCAGACTAGTTCTGCAAAAGTATGTATAACTAAAATTTAACCAAAAACGCTGGCACTGCATGAACTAAAACAGTTGGTAGTAAAACTAATCTTACATTAACCCTGTGTACAAAATAAATTACAGAAAGCAAGCTGATATAATTTTCACAAAATTACTCAACAAGGGCTCGATCTCGATAGGGAGGAACTAGATAAACCTCCCCGAATAACAGCGACCAAAAAATGTTGGCAATGTAATTTAGCCAAGGTGGAACTGATAAACTCTTTAAATAAAAGCGGGGTTAGCTGTAACGTGAAGCAACATAACAAGCATAGCTTAAAGAACTCTATGGCGCAGAAGATAGCTTCAAATAAATGTTCCTACAGCCTACACACTGAGGTCCTCGCCACGTAAATCTGACGTACGCAGATGACTATGGCTCACTAATTTCGTAGACACAAACAGCAGAACTTCCAAGGTCGAGTTCCATCAAATATGGCCGAAGTGCTCTTTGGCCACGTAAGCTGATAGAACAGAGAGTCACACACCCATTCAAAGTCACATTCAACTTTGCCAAATGATCGTAGCATCCATGTCTCAGATGAATAACACCACTTCTCTTTGGATTGCCACCCTGCAGTTGTCGGTGGAAACGACTGGAAGAAAGCGAATGTTCAACGCTGCTAAGTCGGCGTGGAGGAGAGCGCACATGTCCCCAGGTAGGACGCGAAAGAGTAGGTTCTTTACCTGCGCAGGCAAAGAGATAACTGCACAGTTTCTAGTTCATATCGAAATATCTCAGGGGACAGAATATTTTGTTCTCCATGTGACTATAATTAACAGTATGATGTGTGAATGATCCAAAACTGACGCACTTCAAAGCAACACTAAGAAACAGAGTAGCGATTTCCGCCTGCTAACACGTAGCAATTGCAGCTGAGTGTGTAACGTCGTGAATGGTGCACATACAGAGCAATTTATGACATAGGAACAGAGGGAATGTGTGTGATGTATCAGAATGAGGTGGAGAAATTGGAAGACGTGGAGAAAGTGAAGGAGAGAGTGCGAGTGAGACTGGGATACTTCAGGAACCGTGCGACTGAGGCTGCAAACCTTTAGGACTTGGAAGAAAAATATATTTTTTGGTATTGTTTGCGGCTGAAAGCAATCTTATTGAATCGCCGAGGAGTCGTGACGGTATACGTCAAGATCTGTTTAAGTGAGAAACGGAAATGGAACGACAATTGTCGCATTTATAATGGTGAATATTGTAATGTACCCTTCTTCTCCCCATTGTGGGTAGTTACTTTAAATTTGTTCGTGATAGTAAAACATTACCGCAAGAAAGGGTTTACTACAATGGCAGCAAGAAAGAAAACAAGTAAACATATATTCAGAAAGACAATATTGGTTCTTTCTTTATTTTCTTACTGCCTAAAGGGCTCCGTAAAAGATTCCATTTTATTCTTTACTCTTCAGAATTTCATTTCATTTTCAGAGAACAGTTAATTTCAGGCTAAGAAGTTGTTGCTCTAATGCAGCGGGCTTGGTGAGTAGAAACTACGTTGTTGTTGGCTGGCGGCATAATAGGCTTTCGTTTAAAAACATACATTGTAGGTTCGACTTACAAATATTTAAATGAGAAGGTGACAGAGCACTTGTCGCACGCGATCGCTTCATAACCAAACTGACTACTTACAGCTAATTTAAAAGGCCAAAACTATTAAAAAAAGCTTCATTAGCACAGGAATGCAACTTTATACACTATACTACAACATAAACAGTAAATAATTTAAACAGCATTATTGTTTAGCTAACAGAATTCAAGATCCGTGAATAATACAACCTTCTAGTGACGAGGCTCATAAAGGAAAAAAGGAATCATTATATTATGTTATTATAACAAAAAAAGATAATTTTTACCATCAGAAATTTAGTGTCACTTTCATTGGCAGATACTATCAGGTTGAGTCAGAGAAGCTGTGAGCCGTGGCGGTTCATTTCACTGTCGATAACTTTTAACTGACAAGTGCGAAAATTATCGCACAGCCAGGTTACAGCTGATGCATCCACGCTGCTGACATGAATAATGTACAGAAGAAGAGAACAGAAAACTGAAGATATGCTAGATGACGATCAGTTTGGTTTTAGAAAAAGTAAAGGCAGCAGAGAGGCATTTCTGACGTTGGGTTTGATAATGGAAACAAGATTAAAGAAAAATCAAGAGATGTTCATAGGGTTTGTCGACCTGAAAAAAGCGTCCGTCAGTGTAAAATGGTGCAAGTTGTTAGAAATTCTGAGAAAAAAGGGTAAGCTATAGGGAGAGACGGGTAATACGCAGCACGTACAAGGTTCAAGATGGAATAAAGAGTGGACGGCCAAGAACGAATAGCTCGAATTGAAAAGGGTGTGAGACAGGGATGAAGTATTTCCCCGCTCCTCCTGTTCTGTCTTTACATCGAAGGAGCGATGATGGAAATGAAAGAAAGGTTCAGGAGTGGAATTACAGATCAAGGTGAAAGGATATAAATAACACGATTCGCTGATGACATTCCTATGCTGAGTGAAAGTCAAGAAGAATTACACTATCTACTGAATGGAATGAACAGTCCAATGAGTACAGAATATGGCCTGAGGGTAAATCGAAGAAAGACGGAAGTAATGAGTAGTAGCAGACATAAGAACAGCGAGAAACTTAACATCAGGATTGATGGTCACGAAGTACATTAAGGAATTCAGCTGCCTAGGCAGCAAAATAACCAATGACGGATGGAGCAAGATGGACATCAAAAGCAGACCAGCACTGGCAAAAAGGGCAGTCGTGGCCAAGGGAAGAGTACCAAACATAGGCGTTAATTGGGGAGAAATTTCTGTAAATACACGTTTGGAGCAGAGCATTGTATGGTAGTGAAACATGGACAGTGGGAAAACCGGTACAGAAGAGAAACGAAGTGTTTGAGATGTGGTGCTACAGACGAAAATTAAGTGGATTAATAGGATAAGGAATGACGAGGTTCTGCGCAGGATCGGAGAGTAAAGGAATATGTGTAAAACATTGACAAGGAAAAGGGACAGGTTGATAAGATATCTGTTAAGACATCAGGAAATGTCTTCCATGGTACTAGAGGGAGCAGTAGAAGATAAAAACTGTGTAGGAAGGCAGAGACTGACATATATCCAGCAATTAGTTGAGAATGCAGGCTTCAAAAGCGGCCGCTAGAGTCGTGTCTGAGAAGAGAGGCCTGCGAAGAGCGCGCAGCAAGCAGTTGATAGGAGTTTTCGCACAGTGTTGGATTGGTAGGATGTCTTTTCCGGGTCGTGGTTCATTCATCTTCCCCAGGACTGGACCAAATGCAACGTACGGTTGGCTTATGATCTGCGCAAATAGTTGTTCAGCTCAGTGCACCAATTCCCTGCTCCACAAGCAGCTTGAACAGATGTTCATCTTTGTTTCATCGAGCTATCATGCACGTTTCCTTACTTGGCTCTGTGGTTTTGGGAATAGTGTACTGTCCTGCCTGCTCTGTGCAGTTTTGAATTGACTTGTCTTGAACTCCTGTCCAGCTTTCTCTCCCAAAAAAGTTTGCCATAGTTAATGTTGTTATGCTTATGTAATGTGCCTAGTTTTCACACATAACTATACCAAACGCCTATCTCTTATCTAGTTTTATTCTCTGAAAAAATTATTTGTCTTAAAATTCTTATGCAAGAGAGTCAGTTGTTGTAATGTTTGCTTTCAGGATGTTTTAGAAACTGGTGGGGTCTCGGTTATTACCATCATCGAGCCCTTTTAAGCTTGCTGTGAGCTCCGGCTAACGGTTAACGTCCTAGAGAGTCGTTTACTGCGTTTCTTCCTGCAAGAAATTACAATTCCCTTTCTGTAGCTTTCTGTTGGCGAAGCTTAACTCTTAGGGCGTATCAGCTTATTGGAAACGCTCTACAATTGCAATCATTGTTAAACCGTAACTTTACTTGTCGTATAATCCGGTCAGAAACGTACCTTTCTTGTTTGTCAACAGACCTGTCGGCCGCTTACTTGCGTGGGCTTTGCTTACTTGCGGACGTGTCCATGCCTCTCGAGCATTTCCCAGCGCGGCTTGCTATTTGTTTGCAGTTGTGCGTATTGGCTGTCAGCGCTCAAGCTGAGTATTTTATGTCATCTGAATTGCACTGTAAACGAAGTTTCGCTTCCGTTCAAGAGACCTTTGATTAACTGGCTTTGCACATTTTCTCTTTAATGTTTGCTACCTGTTATAGTCTTGGTCTAAGTTTTATTGTAAATTATTTTGTATATACCTTTGGGTAAGCCCTATATTATCTTTGTTGATACTTATCTTTGCCACCTAATGTGTTGCACTTCAATCTGCTTGAAGAAATGTATCTACCACTGATGTAATTATTTTAATTGGCTGACTTGTTTAATGATTTCTTCAATTCAAAAACTTCGAAAAGGCCATTATTGTTATGGTCTCACTTCTTGAATTTCTTTCGGGTTATTGTTATTGTAATTTAACAGCGGTCTTACTCACCATTTGGACGCCTGTAATGGACAATTGACTTCAATTTTTCTATCTGTCTTTCAAATGGGACCTGTTATTAATGAAAACATATAATATTAAATGTTAATGTTGTACAAGGATAAGTTATCTTAGTTAAAGTGGCCTAGTGCTTCCATGTCATTTCCCTGTTCTGGTTATTACCGTATTTTATTGGTAGCAGAGTGATTGCCTTATTGTTGGCTTATCACAGAGGGGGAGGGATGGGGGTAGAGAATTGTCTACCTCTGTTAAGATCATTTGTTCTTATCAAGTGTAATATCTATAACAGATTTTGATTTGTTTTGGAGAACCGTGGCCAGTGTTGAACAAGGAGATGTGCAGGAATGCGCTACCTCAAACGCGAACATATTCAATATGAACTACACATTCGCTGCACACCTACACTCCTGGA
Source organism: Schistocerca nitens (assembly GCF_023898315.1). Taxonomy (NCBI): domain Eukaryota; kingdom Metazoa; phylum Arthropoda; class Insecta; order Orthoptera; family Acrididae; genus Schistocerca; species Schistocerca nitens. The sequence goes on along the minus strand of NC_064614.1, from coordinate 975,781,890 downwards.
AATGGAAAAAAGAACGCATTGACACCGGTGTGTCAGACCCACCATACTTGCTCCGGACACTGCGAGAGGGCTGTACAAGCAATGATCACACACACGGGACAGCGGACACACCAGGAACCGCGGTGTTGGCCGTCGAATGGCGCTAGCTGCGCAGCATTTGTGCACCGCCGCCGTCAGTGTCAGCCAGTTTGCCGTGGCATACGGAGCGCCATCGCAGTCTTTAACACTGGTAGCATGCCGCGACGGCGTGGACGTGAACCGTATGTGCAGTTGACGGACTTTGAGCGAGGGCGTATAGTGGGCATGCGGGAGGCCGGGTGGACGTACCGCCGAATTGCTCAACACGTGGGGCGTGAGGTCTCCACAGTACATCGATGTTGTCGCCAGTGGTCGGCGGAAGGTGCACGTGCCCGTCGACCTGGGACCGGACCGCAGCGACGCACGGATGCACGCCAAGACCGTAGGATCCTACGCAGTGCCGTAGGGGACCGCACCGCCACTTCCCAGCAAATTAGGGACACTGTTGCTCCTGGGGTATCGGCGAGGACCATTCGCAACCGTCTCCATGAAGCTGGGCTACGGTCGCGCACACCGTTAAGCCGTCTTCCGCTCACGCCCCAACATCGTGCAGCCCGCCTCCAGTGGTGTCGCGACAGGCGTGAATGGAGGGACGAATGGAGACGTGTCGTCTTCAGCGATGAGAGTCTCTTCTGCCTTGGTGCCAATGATGGTCGTATGCGTGTTTGGCGCCGTGCAGGTGAGCGCCACAATCAGGACTGCATACGACCGAGGCACACAGGGCCAACACCCGGCATCATGGTGTGGGGAGCGATCTCCTACACTGGCCGTACACCACTGGTGATCGTCGAGGGGACACTGAATAGTGCACGGTACATCCAAACCGTCATCGAACCCATCGTTCTACCATTCCTAGACCGGCAAGGGAACTTGCTGTTCCAACAGGACAATGCACGTCCGCATGTATCCCGTGCCACCCAACGTGCTCTAGAAGGTGTAAGTCAACTACCCTGGCCAGCAAGATCTCCGGATCTGTCCCCCATTGAGCATGTTTGGGACTGGATGAAGCGTCGTCTCACGCGGTCTGCACGTCCAGCACGAACGCTGGTCCAACTGAGGCGCCAGGTGGAAATGGCATGGCAAGCCGTTCCACAGGACTACATCCAGCATCTCTACGATCGTCTCCATGGGAGAATAGCAGCCTGCATTGTTGCGAAAGGTGGATATACACTGTACTAGTGCCGACATTGTGCATGCTCTGTTGCCTGTGTCTATGTGCCTGTGGTTCTGTCAGTGTGATCATGTGATGTATCTCACCCCAGGAATGTGTCAATAAAGTTTCCCCTTCCTGGGACAATGAATTCACGGTGTTCTTATTTCAATTTCGAGGAGTGTATTAGAGGTAGTATTACAGAGCTGGCAGCAGGGTTGTGTGCGGCGTTCGGTGAGCTTCTTCATCTTTCATCCGAAACGATCGGTGAGGTAGGTGCCGCTATTTCCACCATTTCTTTAGCTTTAGTTCTTTAACTTTCAGTGAATTCGTTCAAAACAATAAATTCCTCGAGGAAAACCAACCCACCCGTGAGCACGTTTGTAGGTTTCAGGCCCAGTTGCGCCATTTCGGTAATCGTCTTGCCGATGTACTCCACCTTCAACTCAGAGAACAGCAGAAGGGCATTGTAAAACAGCTAAGCGTGAGGAATAAAGAATACCGGATAAGCGCAGGCGCGTTGATTTTGGAGAGTGAAGAGCCGAATGGGGAAGAATGTGTCTTAGGTCATCAGTTCCAAGTTGGAAAAGCTAAAAGCCAAGCTATTATGAGATCCATCACAGAATCTTTTGCTATATTGCAAAATCCTGATTCATGTTTATTAATTGGTATCACTGAACTAGCGGTTGACCAATTGAACCAAGCACGTGAAGTATTATGGTTGATTTCCCGGTTTGAATTACATGCTGACGCCTTGCAGATCTCGCATTTAGTCATTTTTTCTCTTCTTTTGTCTAAGGGTTCGTTAGTTGTCGAAGTCGTCAGCAGGGCTGCATTAACGTAAGTTATTTCAGCGTTATAGAGAGCGGTTGTAAAAAAGGAAAAGTCAGCACATCAACAACGGAGGGAACCACTCATAAGTTCTAGAGTGCTTCCAGCACTCCAGCTAACACAATAACTGTAGTAAGGACAAGATTCACCGTACAGTGCCCAAGCAGTTCCTCATTGGCCAGATATTCATGTAGTAATCGCTACGAGACGCTTGAGATTGCAGAAAGAGCAACTTCGCTGGACAGTGGGTATCTGCAAGCAATGATTTGGAGAGACGAATCACACTATGCCCTGTGGTAACTCAATGGAAAGGTCTGGCGGGTGCCTGTAGAGCCTCACCTGCCACAATGTGTGGTGCAAACAGTGAAGTACGAAGGATGTGGTGTTTCAGTGTTGGGGTGCTTTTCGTGGTTTAGGTTATGGTATTCTCTTTCGGCTTATAAAACGGTAAATGCGGAAGAATATGAACACCTTCTGTAGCACTTTGTGACCACAGGAACAGTTCTGAGGCGACGATTGTATCTTCATGAAAATGCGTCCCGTTACAAAGCGGCGCCTGTTTTAGGACGATAACAGTCCGCTAATGCAGTGGCCTGACCAGGGTTCCGACCTGAATCCAAGAGCACACCTTTGCAATGAGTCAGGCGTTGACTTCACTTCGGACCCAGCGAGCAGCATCATTATCGTCTCTGGTTTCGGCTCTTGGCGATAGGCTGCCATATCTCGTGCATGTCCAGGCACATTGAAAGTGACCCCAGCAGGGATAAGCCGTCACAAAAGTAAACTATGGAAATATCCCATATTAATGTCCACTAATCTGTGTCCAGACACGTTTCGTTAAGTACTATAAATACTGCTTCAGGTGCCAGCAAGTATGCCTAAAATCTCTCCCTCACGCTACAGTCAGTAATTTTTGTCTAGAGGTTGAAATGTAACACGTCTGACCATCGAACAGACTCTCTCAGGGACGAGATAGTAATAAATACCCCTGGCGCAGAGAAACGACTGAGAGAGTTGAAAACAAGTCACCAGAGACGAGCGGAGTCCCAGTTCTGATAAACAATGAGTACTCTACGTAATTGAGACCTTACGTATATTGCAGTCGAATTAAGTCGGGTGCAGTCGAATTAAGTCGGGTGATGCTGAGGGAATTAGATTAGGAAATGAGACACTTAAAGTAGTAAAGGAATTTGCTATTTGGGGAGCAAAATAACTGATGATGGTCGAAGTAGAGAGGATATAAAATGTAGACTGGCAATGGCAAGGAAAGCGTTTCTGAAGAAGAGAAATTTGTTAACATCGAGTATAGATTTAAGTGTCAGGAAGTCATATCTGAAAGTGTTTGTATGGACGACATAAAACTTTTCTGGGTTTGGTACCGCGTCATAATGTAAAAAACTACTGCTGCTACAGAAAAGCCAACGTTTCGGCCACGATTGCAGCGGCCTTCTTCTGGGTCTAATGGTGACCTAGAAGAAGGCCGCTGCAATCGTGGCCAAAACGTTGGCTTTTCTATAGCAGCAGTAGTTTTTTACATTATGACGCGGTACCAAACCCAGAAAAGTTTTATGTCGACTGACTCTGGCCGCGGAAGCCTACGCAGTTATGTTTGTATTGAGTGTAGCCATGTATGGAAGTGAAACATGGACGATAAATAGTTTGGACAAGAAGAGAATAGAAGCTTTCGAAATGTGGTGCTACAGAAGAATGCTGAAGATGAGGTGGGAAGATCACATAACAAATGAGGAAGTATTGAGTAGGATTGGGGAGAAGTTTGTGGCACAACTTGACTAGAAGACGGGATCGGTTGGCAGGACACGTTCTGAGTCATCAAGGGATCGCCAATTTAGTATTGGAGGGCGGTGTGGAGGGTAAAAATCGTAGAGGGAGATCAAGAGATGAATACACTAAGCAAATTCAGAAGGATGTAGGTTGCAGTAGGTACTGGGAGATGAAGAAGCTTGCACAGGATAGGGTAGCATGAAGAGGTGCATCAAACCAGTCTCACGACTGAAGACCACAACAACAACAACACGTATATTGCATTTGTCGTGAATGTCTCAACCAGAGCAAAGGCGCAAGTGACTGCAGAAACGCGCAGGTGACTCCCGTACATAACAAGTGTAAAAGAAAGGACCCGCAAAATTACAGACCGATATCTTTAGGTACTGCAGAAATCTTGGACATATTCTCAGGCTGAATATAATAAATCCGCTTGAGACTGAGAAGCTTACGACCGCGAATCAGCACAGATTTAGAAAGCATCACTCTTGTGGAACTCAGTTTGCTCTTTCCGCACATGGTATACTGCGAAATAGATGAAGGGCAGCAGGTAGATGCCATATTTCTATATTTCCGGAAAGCATTTGACACGGTGCTCCACTGTGGACTGTTAAAGAAGACACGAGATACCAGTATGTTGTCCTAGGAGGCGAGTGCTATTCAGAGACAAGGATATCGCCAGGGATGCCCCAGGGAAGTGTGATAGGACCGTTATGACTTTCTCTATATAAATGACCTGGCGGAGAGCTTCGGCAGCAATCTGCGGTTGTTCGCGGTTGATGCGGTGGTGTATTTAGTGAGTCGAAGTTGAGTGACTGTAGAAAGGGACAAAATGACATAGACAAAATTTCAGCTTGGTATGAGGAAACCGCATATAGCAAGAGCTAGTGAGACCTGTTCTTGAGTACTGCTAAAGCGTTTGAGATCCGTAGCAGGGAGGGTTAAATGAAGACTTCGAATAAACTCTAAGGCGGGATACAAGATTAGTTACCGTTAGGTTCGATCAATAAGGAAGTGTTATAGAGACGCTTCGGGAACTCAGATCGAAATACCTGTGCAAATAAGGCGATGTTCTTTTCGAGGAACACTAATGAGAAAATTTGGATATCCAGCATTTGAAGTTGACGGTAGAACGCTTCTACTGCCGCCGACAAACGTTTCGATCAAGGACTACAACGATAATGACGCACGTGAAATTAGGACTCTCACAGAGTCATGTAGACAGTCGCTTTTCTCTTGCTGTAGTTGTGAGCGGAACAGGAACTGAAAGAACAGATTTGATTTATGAAGAATAATTCTGCAAGTTTCGCAGGAGAGCTTCTGTAAAGTTTGGAAGGTAGGAGACGAGGTACTGGCAGAAGTAAAGCTGTGAGTACCGGGCGTGAGTCGTGCTTCGGTAGCTCAGATGGTAGAGCACTTGCCCGCGAAAGGCAAAGGTCCCGAGTTCGAGTCTCGGTCGGGCACACAGTTTTAATCTGCCAGGAAGTTTCATATCAGCGCACACTCCGCTGCAGAGTGAAAATCTCATTGTGGAATAAATTATTTGTTTGAGTAGTAAAACCCTAATTAATCTTAGTAGCTAGTAAGCAATACAACATAATTCTGAAGTGTTTTCTCTAACAGTTAATGTGACTATTAGTGTACAGAGTATCGCTGGTACGCGCCGCATGGCTTGCGGAGCATGTGCTTTGACCAGCCAGAACATTATGACGACCGACCTACTATCGACATAAACCCGTCTAGGCGACAGCAGCAACACCTATCGAGGAATGACCGCTAGTCCGATACACGCACGGTGCATGTAGTACCAGTGAGCGTGCTGTCCGTGTGTAGAATGGGGAAGGTGCAAGATCTTCGAGTATCTGAGTTTGACGGAGGTCATATTGTGATAGCCCTGGGGCTCAGCACGAGCGTTTCGAAAACTGCACGACTTGTCGGGTGTTCGAAGTGGGCTGTGGTGAGTGCCTTCAGCACGTGGTGCAACCAGGTGAAACCACGTCCAAACGTCGTGGGGTTGGAGAGCCAGCCCTTGTTACAGATGTCGGACGTCGTAGGCTGTGCACGCTTATAAAACAGGACACGCGGAAAACTATGATGAAACTTGTTTTGGTTGGCAGGAGAGCCAACACCGTGTTACTAGAGGAGGCCGAAAGGCACGCGTTTTAGCTCACGCACGCTGGCGTGAGGTCTGGAACAGGACAATGAAATTAGAATTTAGAAAAAAAGGACGTAGCTGGTGGAATACTTAACTTTAATCCGTTAATGAAGAACGTCGGTCTTGACGGTACATGTTTTACAATATCAACAGTAACTGATAATGGCGCCTTGCTAGGTCGTAGCAAATGACGTAGCTGAAGGCTATGCTAAACTATCGTCTCGGCAAATGAGAGCGTATTTTGTCAGTGAACCACCGCTAGCAAAGTCGGTTGTACAACTGGGGCGAGTGCTAGGAAGTCTCTCTAGACCTGCCGTGTGGCGGCGCTCGGTCTGCAATCACTGATAGTGGCGACACGCGGGTCCGACGTACACTAACGGACCTCGGCGGATTTAAATGCTACCACCTAGCAAGTGTGGTGTCTGGCGGTGACACCACAAAACTAACATCAGACTAATGCTGACCAGAGCAGAAGTGTGTCTGAAGACACAATGCACAACACTCTCCTAATTCAGGGCCTTCGCAGCCGATGACCGTTCAGCAAGTGTGGCGTCTGGCGGTGACACCACATTCCTCCCCCGCAAATCGGCGTCCGGTTGTGGCATAAAGCTTCCGCCCGCCGTGGGGAGGACCCCATGTTGACGTATGCGACGAGGTGGGGAACCTAACAACAGGCGAGGCTGTGGCACCCGCACCCTGCCATTCGGACTGCGGGGAGCTAGGAAACGGCTGAAAACCTGCTCCAGGGTGCACGCCAACATGCGGTGTATGCGACCGCAGAGAGACAAGAGGGGCCGAAGGGACGACCTCCATCGGGCCGGGGCACCCGACGGGAGAAGACGACATATGGTCCGGAGCGGGCAAGAAGGCCATGTCGGAGGACATCCGGTCACTGGAAGCGATCGGCAGCGCGTGACCCATGGAGGCGCCCGGCGGTTGCAGCGACGCGTCCAATGCGGGCGTCGCCGGCGGGAGAACAGGCGGCGGCGGCGGTGGCGGCGGCGCGTCGCCAAGGGGCAAAATGGAAAGCAGCGTCGGTAACACCTGGGGCTGAGGCGAGCCAGTGGATGGGTCCCCAGGGCGCTGACCGGACGGCACCGTCGCTGAAAGCAGACGGCGAGCGACAGATACCATGCGACGACAGAGGCACAACACTCTCCTAATTCAGGGCCTTCGCAGCCGATGCCCGTTGCATAAGTCAATGTTAATACCATGATGTGGTGTGCATACTGTAAGACCTTCAGTACACACACCATAAGATTATTTGACTTGTTGCTCTAACGAAGTAGGCGAGTGTCAGCAATATGTCTCATGGTCTTATCGTGGTGTGTTTATCTTCTGCCGTTAGGTCAGACGATAGAAATGCCACTTGCACGCTTAGAGTAGCAGATTGACAGTGACCGACTTTAAACAGAACTTGATAAATTTTCACACACATTTATTAAATTAATAACAAGCATAAAAATTACTTAACTTGGTTCTGGATGCTATTGACAATTGAAAATCTGAAGTTCCTTTGGTAATGGTGCGTTAATCTTATTCTCACATATATCTCTGATACTTGACAAAAGTGTCCATACATTTATCTTCATGGCTATGTACAGTAATATGGTAATCTTATTAGGCGCAGACTGAAACTTGACTATAGACTGGTACAGACAAATGTAGAACTCATACCGACTGGTACAGAGTAATGCAGACTGGTACAGACTGGTGCAGACAAATGCAGACTGACCAATCGGAGGTCTGTACACTCGTTATAATACCTCGCGCGTTTATGTTTCACTGCGGGAGTGTGATCCGCGAGGAGAAAAGGTTCTACGTTAGCAGCAATCTCATTGGCTACGTTACATATTAATACTCGGATCGGCGGAAGCAGAATTTGGTCCGTCTCTATGGCCGCGCCATCTTGTAGTGCGGAGACGGACGAGCGCTGCGCCTGCGCTGTTGTGCTTAGCGAGGCGCGCTCTAGTGGGAAAGTTGTGTAGGCGCTGACTACGCGGAACTATGTACACAACACATGACATCGGAAACTACGACTGAAATAGGAGGGTGACTATCAGCATTGCCCTTTGGTGCAGTGGCAGAGATTTTCATGATCTGATGAATCCCGACAATTCTTCATCACCCGTCGTCTTCGAGCATAACAGCTCCTTGACACCTGTACTACAGGACGGAGACAAGCTGGTAGTGGCTCCATTGTGCTCTGGGGAACATTCACACGTGCCTTCATTGGTCCAGTGGAGCTCGTGCAAGGCACCGTGACTGCCAAGGAGTATCGTACACTGGTTACAGACCACGTAAACCACTTCAATATGATCATGTTCTCCGGCGGCGGTGCCATTTTTCAGCTAATACTGGGCCATGTTACAAGGCCAGAAGTGTGATGGAGTTGTCCAAAGAACACAGTGGCGGGTTCCAGTTAATGTGCTGGCTCCCAATTCGCCGGATCTGGACGTGATAGAATACATCTGTGATGTGGTTGAAGGTGGCGACAGAGCTCATCGCCTGCCCCCCCCCCTCCCTCCCCCTCGCCTTGCTCAAATGGCTCTGAGCACTATGGGACTCAACTGCTGAGGTCATTAGTCCCCTAGAACTTAGAACTAGTTAAACCTAACTAACCTAAGGACATCACAAACATCCATGCCCGAGGCAGGATGCGAACCTGCGACCGTAGCGGTCTTGCGGTTCCAGACTGCAGCGCTTTTAACCGCACGGCCACTTCGGCCGGCCCCCTCGCCTGAATTTGAGGGAATTAGGTGTGGGCAGAAGTGGTGCGAACTCCCTCCAGGAGCCTACCAAGGACACATTGCTTGCATGTCACAACGCGTAGCTGGCGTTAGTCGTGCCAAAGGTGGACGTACTGGCTATTGTGTAGGTGATCTTAATGTTCTTGCTGGTCAGTGTGAGTAGATATGGAGGCAGGTTACCACACTCTTCAGTTGTGCGTTTCAGACTTACGGTTTTCGGAAAGTGTTGCTCTATTCAACGCCTCCCACCCAGCTCTGTCGTTATTAGATCCCTTGCCCTTACACTGCGCATCAGAATGCTACGGTACTGTGCAGCCAGGCTGCGCTGTGTTAGACACGAGCTGTCCCCAGTGGTCTCTAGCGATCCCAGCGCGAGTGTCGCCTGGCGACGATGCTGGCGCGCTTGCAGAGCGACCAGAGAGGACGGCAGGGCGGACCGGCGGAGCAGAAAACTCGCTGCCGTCGTCCGGCTCCCCGCGGACGCGTCGCGGGCTGAGATTAACGATGCCCGTGCGGCGGCCGAGGCGGCGGCGTCGCCGTCGCGACACTGCCGCGTCGCGCGCGCCCCCCCAACCCACCCCCACACCCCCCTCCACTCTGTGCCCTGACGCCGTCCTCTCCATCAATCAGTCCATCGGCCCGCGCTGTAGCTGCTCTGCCTCCACCATTATCCTAATGAAACTCCAAAGTAATTAATCGCCGTGTTTTAACGCAACGCTAAAACGTGAATTGGTCAGCGTTCCGACGAATGCAATTAATCTCGGCGATTGCGTTGCTTTTACATTGCTTTTACATCGCTTTTGCCTCCCAATAATTATCTTCCTCACATACTGCTTTAAATGGATGTAGTGAAGAGAAATTTTTGGTCAGATCAGCATTTCCTACAGTTCTGTGGGACGGAAGAAACTGAGCTCAACTGCAAAGCAAACATCGCATGTGGACGTAATTATGACTGTAAAAAGTTCTGCCGAACAAGAACTACATGGCAATTACAGTAATAGAACACACTTTTTATCGGTCAATTTAGCTTGAAAAAATTTGGAAGATGTTGCGGGACATCGTGGAATATTCCAGCTCCACCTCATATAGTTTCGTGAAGTACCGACATGTGGCAGCGTTGTACGTAGCCTTCAAAATGACTTCTGTAACGGAGGCGATTTCCAAGTAGACAGCTGTCATTGAGTTTCTTGTGGCAGAAATTTAGGGCATCGCTGATATTCATAGCCACTAGCAGAATATCTGCGTAGACATGGCAATGAACAAAAGCACTGTGAGTTGTTGGGCGTCTGTCACCATCGCAACAAGGTAGTGCAAACCTGTCCGGTCTCCCGCGTGCCAGCCGGCCGCACACAGATGTGGCACCCGCAGTGCTGGAACTTGCAGACCCTCTCATTCGGGGTGATGGACGGATTACAATGAAACACAGTCGCTGCTAAACTGGAAGTCTATTTTGGTAGTGCAGACTCGTCCACCAGTTGGGGTACTCTAAGGTTTGTGCCCACTGCGTTCCTAGACGCCTAATAACAGACGATAATGAGCAACGAAGAACATTCTGAGCGGAGTTCCTCGCGCGTTACGAGGCTGATCGGGACGATTTTTTTTTTCGAATATCGTCAGAGACGATGAAACAAGAGCTTCATCACGACCGGGAACAAAATCGGAATCCATGAAATGGCCTCACACCACTTCTCCTGGGATGAAGAAGTTCAAATCCACACCCTCAGCGATGGTTTTCTGGGACTCAGAAGGGTTTATTCTGTTTGATGTCCTCCATCATGGTGCAACGATCGACTCTGAAGTGTACTGCGTTAACCTCACGAAACAGAAGAAACGACTTCAGCTCGTTGGTCGCCACAAAAATGCAGACGAACTTCTCCTTCTTCATGATAACGCAAGGCCTCACAGAAGGCTCAACACTCCAGAGGAGCTCACCAAAACTTCACTGGACTTTTTTTTCTCGTGTACCCAATAACGTGGATCTCGCATGTTCCACCCAATAATCCTGGGAAAGCAGTAAGTGGTTCCTGGCGAGGTTACTGATGCAGCAAAACGTTGCCTCTGACATCTACCAGTAGAGTGGTATCATCCTAGCATACAGGCCCTGCCACTAAGGAGGCATAAGCCCGTCGCATTCAACGGACATTTTGTTGAAAAATGGGGTTTTGTAGCCAAGTGACTGGGCAGTAGTATGGTGTATTCGAATCCCGAATAAAGCCAGCCTGGTTTCTGAAAATAAGTGTTGCTTTCCTTATTGGACCCCCCACCCCCCACTTGTACAAATGTACGAAGATACGAGTTTTCCACCTTCTGGATGAGTACATCCACTTCCATATTTAACAATAATACCTAAAACCCATCTACTTTCTTTCTGACGTTATAACGAATTATCAAAAATCCTAAGGACAAATGGCCACGAATCACTTTACTACTGAACCTACTGCTTCTGAGTCATACACGTAGCTGTCTCGTACACTTTATCAGAGAACGAAAACAATCGTTTTCATTTTAAAAGTGGCATGGTATCCCCTACAGTTAGCAGTACTATTTTCCTCTGCTCGTAAATTTCTTGGCTGATTAGAGGAAAAAAAATCCTTTAGTAGTAGCTGCTACGCTACGATATAATATGAAAACATTAAGTAGGTTATGCTAAGACTGGTTATCATTATGCCTTGTATCCATTCACACAATAAATAGGATAGCAGAAGCTCGATTAGAGAACGTAACTGACTACATTTTTGGATATTTTGTGAACGGCACATGTAAACGTCCAAATTCTCATCTACTGGCGGAACTGTGGTCATCAGGTTCTTCTAGTGATCTGGATATCCTTAATTTTACCTTTTCCATACAGTGCGGAAAACAAACGCGTTCGAGCAAGATGGCAATAATAGGATCACTTCCTACAGAAAAGAACCATCCTTCTTAATTCGAGTTTTTTTGGCTCATGACTTAGTTTTCCTATCGAAGAGCTGACGATGTTCTGCAGTGAAAAGCCAGTCTAGTTTGTCAATGTCTGCCATTTACTAATGAATAAATAAAAACTCAGATAATTGTTAGTTAATTTTTGGAAACGGATCAATATGGTTCACTTTTTTCAGTAGTCAAAATAAAGTGTAAGACGTCACTACTATTGCAGAATGAAAAGTCCATTCACAGCATGGCTGTGACCATAAAAATGAAGAGGACCACCATATTGCGAAAGACGTCATGAATAAGGCTAAAAGAGAAATTTATTTCGGACATCTATCGCCTGACGTCCAAAAATCGGAACAAATACCTTGGATACTTTGAAGCACAGTGTAGTGTTAAGATTGTTTTGAATTTAAAAGTGTAACATTCAGTCCGAAAGGAAAATAGTATAGACTGCTTTGACAGAATAAACAGGTTGTTGGCGAGATGAAGTAATTGGTTCATAAGTTTCTTCCGGATAGTACGCTGAAACCGAGGAACTAATGTTATCTCATCAACAGGGCATAATCACAACTTAAAACGGAATTTAATAGTGACAGCCATCCTATGAAAATACTTTCTTTGAAAATACTACCCCTGATTTTATTGATCCAGAGTGTACGTCCATACGCGGTGATTAAATCTCTTGAAATGTACGAGAGACCTTGAGTAAGTAACGACTTTACTAGACGAGGGTGCAGCTTTAAATTTTTTATCCGAACGAGAGGTGTTGCCGTGCCACTTTATGGATTGCCGTTTTGATTCCGGTTCGAAAACATGAATCCATGTTTCATCGCCTGTGACGGTGTTCAACAAAAATTGTCACGACCTACCTCGTAACGCTGAAGAATTTCCGCACAAATGGTCCTTCGATGGTCTTTGTAGTATTCTGTTAGGCGGCGAAGAACCCAGAGGACACACACTTCTGAGAACCCCAACTGGTGGACGAGTGTGCCAGGACCACAAACAGAGTCTTCCAGTTCCGAAGCGAGGTGTTCGGCAGATCACCTCGAATGAGAGTATCCATACATTCCAACACTGCAGGAATCGAAGCTACGTGCGGCTGGCGGGCAAGCTGGAGATTGGACTGATTTGCGAGACCTTGTGACGATGATGACAGACGCCTTGACCAACGACTCGCCGTGCACTTTTTTCTGCCGGGTGTCTGCAGACATTCTTCAAGCGCCTATGAATATCTGCAATGCTCTGGTTTTGCGCCAAAAGAATCTCAGTGACAGCTCTCTACTTGTAGCATACCCCCGTTACACATGCCATTTTGAAGGCTACATATAATGCCGGCGCTTTTCTGAACTTCATAAAATTATAGGGACTGAAGCGGGACAATTCCACGATGTCCCACAAAATGTCTGCAATCTTTTTTTCGAAATGGGGAGAAAAAAATGTGTACCATAATCTATTGAAGGCCCATGGTATATTAACCTGTACGCCTATTTGGTGTAATGAATTATTTCTGGGAATCATTGGAATATACAGGGTGATCAAAAAGTCAGTACAAATTTCAAAACTTAATAAACCATATAATAATGTAGATAGAGAGGTACAAATTGACACACATGCTTGTAATGACATGGGGTTTTATTAGAACAAAAAAAAAAAAAACAAAGTTCACAAAATGTCCGACAGATGGCGCTGGACATCATAACTGCTACCGTGACGGGTGAGAAGTACGCCGATATGTTACAGAATCGCAACATCCCCAGCCTGGCTGATAAACACCTGCTGGAACGTACGATGTTTATGCAGGATGGCGCTCCACCCGATATTGCTAGTCGCCTGAAAGATTTCTTGCGTGCGTTGTTTGGTGATGATCGTGTGCTCAGCCGCCACTTTCGTCATGCTTGGCCTCCCAGGTCCCCAGACCTCAGTCCGTGCGATTATTGGCTTTGGGGTTACCTGAAGTCGCAGGTGTATCGTGATCAACCGGCATTTCTAGGGATGTTGAAAGACAACATCCGACGCCAGTGCCTCACCATAACTCCAGACATGGTTTACAGTGCTGTTCACAAAATTATTCCTCGACATAGCTATTGTTGACGAATGATGGTTGACACATTGAGCATTTCCTGTAAAGAACATCTTCTTTGCTTTGTCTTACTTTGTTATGCTAATTATTGCTATTCTGACCAGATGAAGCGCCATCTGTTGGACATTTTTTGAACGTTGGTATCTTTTTGTTTCTACGAGTAATAAAACCCAATGTCATTCCAATCATGTGTGTCAATTTGTACCAGTCTATCTACACTATTCCGTGATTTATTCATATTTGTACTGACTTTTTGATCACCCGGTATTTGTATGGAAGAGCACAAGAATTCTCTCTGGCGGAGACACAGACACAGGAGTATAACTACTAACGGCCAACGATGATGATGTTTGGTTTATGCTACGATCAACTGCGTGGTCATCGGCACCCGTAGCAAGTCCCAATTTTTAAACAGTCCAATTTTTACACAATCCAATACAGGCACTGTCACGAATGATGATGATGTTCAAACTGCCAAGATCGCCATTGTACAGCTTTCATTGTGAGGACCGGTTTTAGCGATCTGCGTTGCCATCATTAAATCTTGTTTACTACATTCCACTCAATCTTCACCAATTGAAATTCTGTGAAATGAACTGCAGAAGATCTGATAATGCAAAGCTCTTTGCTGAAACTTGTTATCACAATAACGGCTGCAGAATAGCTATCTTGACTATCTGAAGTACTTCTGTTTCTGCGTTAATCTAGATCACCTCGTAGCTTGAAAATGTCAAGCACAATGTCTCTCTAATAGTTTACAGGCAACGTTTCCTAGTTGCAGAGACAACATAGGATTACAAAGCTGCACGATTCTGTATTTTCCTAGGGTAATAGGGAGGCGGCACCTGTGTCGCTGCTGAATTACGAGTTAACATGTTATACCGGATGTAACACATAAAGATGACAGATACTTTTACAGACAACAACGGAAGATACGTGGAAAGTGAGGTTGGGGGGTGGGTTTAGTTGAATGTTTCCTAAGCGTACCGGTACACCTTCAAACGATGCAACTAATTTGTATAAAATGCGTTAGGTAACTTCGGTGAGTTGAAGTATTGTCCTAAGAGGTAAAGCCTGCGACGCACTGCCTGTGACCTAGCTAACGGCCACACTGTTGGCAGAGTACTGCATACCTTGGTGTGTCGCTAGCAAGGCACGTTGGCCCCGGCTTCCAATTACTCCCAGGAAATATCTCCGGTTTTCATTTGATACGTGGGTGAGTGAACTAGGTCTCTCCTGGAAAGATTGAAATGAGGAAAAAGTTCCACCACATGTATCGAATCCAAGACCACGAGGACCAGAGTCTTGTGCTCGAGCCTTTAGACCACCTCAGTCACACTAAGACTGATGTACGGAAAGAAATAGTACAGATGTGTAACAAGCATTGCGTTCTGTAATTATGCACTTTCAATACAGAAAGATATTTCAGAAAAGAGAGGAGCGTACGTCCTACAGAGGGGAGCTACCGTACAGTTTTGAATGCGGGGGATGAGTACTGGCAGCAGTAAAGCTTTGGCGGTGGGTCGTGAGTCTTGCTTGATTAGCTCAAGCGGAAGAACACTTGCCCATAAAAGGCTAAGGTGCAAGGTTCATGCCCCAGTCAGCTTGAGCCTAGACGGCCACTGGAGCCGTATTGGTCCAGCAAACAGGCTGTTCGCATGGTCGTAAGACTATGGCCGATCTATGAAGTTGGTCCTCTGCAGCGTAGTAAGATCCGACACACAGCCGGCTAAAAGTCAGTCGGTAGGCGAGTGGAATAAAAACGTACCTGATGAGACCATTCTCTGTCTCAAAAACTCGAACCAAAGCCAAATACTTCTTTTAACAGGTGTCTTTCTAAGAGAAGAGATAGAATATGTGTTTGGAATAAGACTAGTTCCATACAAGTACTGAAATTGATAAGCCTGATAAAGTTTACGCACTCAAATGTATTTGCTGGTCCCAAAATGTCGTAACTGACAAAGAGGGACAATAATCAACAGCTGCATTCACCAGACATCCAGCAGAATAGTCAAAAAGTTACTCTTCTGTCGGAGAGAGCTGCCATGTCAGTCCAGAGTATTACATACAACATAAATTTATGATGTTGTTTTGTTCCAGGGAAGTGCACGAATGAAAGCGATTTGAGTACTTTAGAGAATACTAACTAAGTAAGGTGAACGTGTGGTTGAAAATTTAAATACAGTTTCTCAAGTTTTTAAAGTCTTATCGAATGGATTACTTGCAATCGGTCTTTGATGTACAAAAGCTGGAGAGACTTCAATAAAATATATCACGAATGTGCGTTTATCAAGATCTGTACTGTTTCTGTCACCAAGCCCTGCTAAAATGAACTGATGAGTGTAGGCAAGACGGTATTATGGAGCCTCTTCAGGTTCATCTCAGTTTTGTTTTTAACTGCAGTAATTAAGCTTTTTCATGTAGCAAAAGTAAAATTCATGGTGTTCAAATTGATACTCCATCTCTTTGTTTCCCAATCTTTGTAGGGCTATAAAAATTCTGACAAAAATCCAGTGTGTACCGGCATAGAACGCTGCCACAATCCGGAGTCGTGACGAGGCAGGCGCAACTACCATCAGTAGTCACGGTCTCACGGTCAACGACCTGCCTCAACAGCAACACCAGCAGCAGAGAGGCATTTCTTCGCCGATATCCGCGAGTAAACGGCTAGGTCTTGGACACTGACATTGGTTCGACACACTAGAGTGTGGCAACGCCGGACCTTAGTCATTGGTCCTTGTTCTACACGCTTCTATGAGACAAAGCAAAACGTTGTCTTCCACGTGGACAGTGCTTTACGGATGTATTTAAATCGCTAAGGCCAGTCAGTCATCGTCCTGGAACAGTTGAGAATTTTAATAATGGGGTTGTCATGGCGATAAATACTCCCTGTAGTGCCTGCTACTGGAGTTTTTCTGCATCTGTAAAATCCTCTTGCTCTGACTGAATATATCCGTGATGAAACTCTCAGCTCTACATACCATAAGGGGCAGTCAAATGAAATCAAAACAGATGGAAGATAGTTAGTGAACTGTAATTTCAAAAGTAATCGGCGTAACTGTTAATGCATTTATCCCATTGTGAGACGAGACAGTCAATGCCTACATAGAAAAATGTCAGCGATTGTTTACAGAGTAATTATTGTAATTATTCTATCTAGACTTCGTCCGAAATACCCCTTCGTCCGGAGCAAATCGAATGTCTTTCTTCAGGACTCCAAAAATGTGGAAATCTCATGGGGAGTGATTGGGACTCCATGGAGGATGTATGGGCCAGGGCACATATTGCCAAGGTTGTTCCGTTTACGCTATAGAAGTTGCTCTGGGAGGACCTCACACAGTCCAGATCTCTTTCTATGTCATTCGCATATTTTTGGACCCTCGAAGAAAGACGTTCGTGGCCGTCGATTTGCTCGGGACGAATGGGTGCACGCCTGGGTACAAACATGGTTCCGATGGGAACAGGAAACATTTTGCCATGGAGGCACTGACCGTGTTTTCTCGCTGTAGAATAAATATGTTATCATTTATGGCGATTACTTTTGAAATAATAAACAACTTACATGCTCCTTCTCCGTCTGTCTCGTTTTCATTTGACTGCCTCTTATAATCCGCATGGCGGGTTAACGATAAATGGCTTAGTCCACCCACCAATCTGAGTGTCTTTCGAAGAATATTGCATGTTTATCTACGCAAATACTGGGCTCGTACCCAATCTTCACTTCATAAAATGCGATACATTAATAATCTTTAAGCGTTTCGCAGACATATGAGCATTCTCCTCCCCTAGGTTGTGACAACTGGACTACTATGTTCTCATTCTTCTTCTTTTGCTCCCAGTCCGTCGATTGTTCGATAGCAATTTTCGCTCTCTGATTTGCCGTATCTGCTTCAAGTGTCATCACATTCGACCAAGTTGTCAACTTCAGGTCTTTTATTATCTGCTTGATGTACTAAAGACTTGATCTTCCTCGTGGATTCTTCCACCGTATTTTGCCTTGTGTTAATATTATAATAACGCGGCAACGTCCGTATAGATGACCAGCCTATCAGTGGCGCCTTTACTTGATTATCCTCCACGACGATCTCTCTCCTCTATGGTGTAGAAATTTCATTGGTCACTCTCTGCCCATGGAATTCTAAACATTCTGCGTGGCGTCTGTTTGTTCTATATCGTGTCTCCCTACCACTTTCGCGCAACGACGCTCTGAGCGTGTTTTTTAGGGAATTGACTAGTTTGAACCTGGGACCTGTTGCTGGTAAGGAGACGCCAGACCACACATGACATGAAGAATTCAGAAGAGGTCAGTGAGACTAGCGATGATATAACCAAATACTTAATGATTTCAGCGTCAGCTCCACTGCACTCCCTGTAAAAGAATCTTAATACTAACTAAATTTAGTGGAAGGGGTTCAAGGCTTTCCTATTTTTAGTTAGCTGGTAAAATAACGTCGAAAAAGCAGTTAAGTTTACCACTGGAAATTTTATTCTACTCACAAAACATTGTTGGTAAATTGCACTATTCATAAAAGGAAATGTTTTAATACAGGATGGTAAAAACCGACTGCGTTCAACAAAAGTGTGAACGAATATTCCCTGAATGGGTTTCCAAGTTCTACAATGGATCGAAGGATGACCTATGCCATATCACATCTATAATCTAGGTTTAAATTAAGTTACACAAAAGAGAAAACTATCAAAATGGTCTACAGTGACCCTCAATTATCTTTATTACTTGTCTAACTTGTCGTAAATTACAGTGGCTGATGTGGCTTCTCAATAACTATATAACAGAAAAATCGTCGCGTTTCAGATTTTTACTTCAAGTGGCAAATGCGAACACCATGAGCTTTAATTGACGATCGACACTAGTATTACGCAAAAGGGGATGTAACAGATGAGACTTCTGCAGCTCTGAGTGAAGCCTTATGCGCTCAAAAATGCGGCATCGCGTGCGTTCATTACCTTGTCGGTGTTCGTCACGGGGCGGCGGACAGCACAGCTACGCTCACCTCGCTGTCTCCGAAGCAACTCCTCTTCTCTAACTTCTCCTACAAATTACCGAAGTTGGTTTAAAAAAAACTATCTGGCTGTGTTTTCATCTGACCAATCAGGGTCTCAATGTTAACCTTAAGCTCGGCCTACAAAAATTCTGTCTATCCAATGAGAAACGTTATACATTTCGTGGTGGGGCAATATATTTTTAAACTTTGCAATGTAACAGAGACGCGAAAAAGTCTCACGCTAAAACTTGCAGCTGGTGTGGTCCTCTAGTGTTATCGTAACATCTATACTGTTCTTTGGGAGGGGTCTATCTTTTAACATGGGCTGTGGGGTGGTCCTAACGTAACAGAGACGCGAAAAAGTCTCACGCTAAAACTTGCGGGTGGTGTAGCCCTTTTTGTGTTATCGTAAGATCTATACTGTGCTTCTGGAGGGCTCTAGCTTTTAACATTGGCTGGGGGTGGTCTTGCCGTAACAGAGAGGCGAAAAAGTCTCAAGCTAAAAGTTGCGGGTGGTGTGGTCCTAGCGGTTAGCTGGCGACATGGGTGTCTGTCCGTCCCTTATCGTAGGGCCTTCCAGCTTAACACGGTTCTGCTCTCGGGTTCTCGTTTCTCCCCTCAGAACTGCGTCTGTCTCACGGTGGGAAGGTATGACATACATTTAGGCGTTCTTGTGTTAGTCTGTGGTATTCCATTTGCTCACTCGTTACTCGTATTACTTTGGTTTATTTAATGTCACGATTTATTCGGAATTATGTGACATACTACTGGATTTGCTTATCATGTCAGGGTTTTCATGGAAGGTGTTGGATTTGCCTGACACCTTACAGAATACTTAAGACTCTTCACCAACGCCATGCCTCAAAAGCCTGCCGACTTTTCCTATGTTGCTCCCACGCCGTCCATGACCCTAGTCATATAGGCCAACGCTACAATCAAAATATTCTACACATAGTTCCTTGTGTTTAAAGTAATACTTTTAGATATTATTAGTTTCTTCATCTTGTTGAACGCTCTTTTAGCTTGTAATTTTGTGTATTTCATCTTTTGGCATGATATTCTGCTTCCCAGGAACGTAAAGCTAGTGGTTTGCTTCAGTTTCTCCCGATAGAGACGTAGACCTGTACTACATACAATAATCTCCGTTTTCTTCTTATTTTTTACATATTACATCGTTTTGAAAATACCGTTATCCTACCTTCTATGGCCTTTTGGAGACTGTTTTTAAAATAGGGAAATACACCCAGGTCTTCTATAAATCTAAGCATTTTTGTGTTTTCTTTGTATATAGTTATTCCTTCAAAATATGTATTTCCGCGTCCGCTTATTTCATCTTCAATGAGTATAAGGAATAGTAATGGTGAAAGATTACATCCTTGCCGAGAACCGTTATTTTCTCTTCCCAATTTTGCGCCAGTTCCTTTTATTTTGACTGCTGTCTGATTCCAGCAAGGCTGCTGGATTATTTTTCTGCATTGGTGATCGAGCTTAACACGCATTACATTGTCCGCCAGTTTAGACTAGTTTACAATCCTTTTCTCAATCAATAAAGGCTACAAGTACTGTTTTAGTAATTCCGAGCAATATTTCATCCAGTATTCTTAAGCTAGATATTGATTTGTTAGTTTGTCATCTTCACTGAATACCTCATTCGCTGCAGAGTGTACAAAGAGCTAGAAGAAAGCAGCTGATTTTCTGAAGATCTGGGCCAACAGACGTTTTTTGTTGGCTCAAGACAGTAATATTTCCTAAAAGTAATCACTCTGTTACCTTATAGGAATAATTATTTTCTTGGGGCTACAACAATTGGCTACTGCCTCAAATATTCAGAAAACCAGCTATTTTCTCCTAGCTTTCTGCAAATTCGATACCGTATGAGGTACACATGTAATTCACTCTGATAATCTCTTGAAACTTGGACCACCATATTCAAAGTGTGTTTCTTTTTTAAGATTCTCACGGGGCTCACGACTGACACTACTGGTATTCGATGTATCTCAAGGAGTACTGCAACGCTATTTCTCGCCCGAAGTCTGTTTTCACTCTCTCTCTTTCAGCACAAACGGCCTGTTAATATATTTGGGCTACATAATATGGAACACAGTTCCTGCGTGCTATGTCATCACTGATTTTTCTGACACACGGAGTCTAATGCTGACCTATTTTCCGAAAGTAATAACGTTTATCTATAGCTGGAGCATCTCCTTGGTTTGTCATGGCACCTGTTTTAGTTGTGGTGGCGCTACCAAGCACTTTGGGTCAAAGTATTACATCCTTTGCGTAAGTCACTGAAAGTAGCATGGCGGTCACCGCGGAACATTGCGATAACAGCGCTGGCCATCAGCCACGCTCTTGTGACATATAAGGCACAACAGTAGATGGAAAAGTCAGTTGAGAAATGAGGATAGCTGGGTGCAATGGTAAACTACCCTGTGGAACAGAGAATGATGTAGTAAGCGGGTTGTTGCCACTACACTCGAGCGAATCTCTTTGTTAGAGGTGCCGTGACTTGACACCAGGGTTTAGAGAAACAAATATCTTTGGATATATGAAGATGGTATCTGTTCTTTTGGACATGTCCGAAGAACAGATACCTTCGGTGACCATGCACCTCGTTAGGATGAAATTACAATGAAATGAATACCCTTAGCTGCAAACAGGCGTTGATATAAGTCAACGGGGACAGCTGAAAATGTGTGCCTCGACCGGGACTCGAACTTGGGATCTCTTGCTTACATGGCAGAAGCTCTGTCCATCTGAGCCACCGAGGACACAGAAGACAGAGCGACTGCAGGGACTTATCTCTGGCACGTCTCCCGTGAGACCCACATTCGAGAAAGAACAGATACCATCTTCATAGTTAAGGCTCACCGGCCATTTGACCATTTTCTTCGGTGCGGATGCACAAACAGTGCCCGAACTCTTACTGGAATACGCGGTAAAGTCGCGAGCAATGAGTATGAAGGGCAGGGGCACTATGAATATAGTGCTGGACAACAAATTTGATAATGTTAGGTGTATTAATTTAATTGTAATGTCAAATATCTTTGGGCTACATAAGGGAGTATATATGAGGCTGAATTTGAGGGCAGGAGGTCATTCGATTTGGAAACTTAGTCATCATTGAGTGACCACACAATGATGCTGGAGCATTGCCAGTCCGTGAGACGACTGGGCAGCGGCAGCAGCAACCTATACAGTTCGAGACGAGGCTGTATCTGCCGCCGCACTAGCTCCTTCACAAAACTTGGTGTTACAGCCCCGCCAGCCTGTTGTCCGTGCCTGCTGTCGGCGACACTGATTCCCGGGGAGGGACTCGGCCTTTCAAGGCCAGCCGTCATCCGCTACCTGTCTGAGGGGCACGGATCGACACCCGAGCCCAGCTGCCTGCTCCTCAATGGAGAGAAGAGCAGCAGGACCGCCACCTGGTGTGTCGCACCGCCGGGAAGCGCCGCTGTTGCAACTGTCTGTTGACTTGGCATTGCCAACGGGCCGGAGTCCTGAAGCAGCATCGCCGGGCGCTTTGCTATTAGCTAAAGCCAGCTACACCGTCCAGAGCCCCAGATTAGAAGCACGCCTGCCTAATTTAGAACTGAACATATAATAGAGTTATATTGTTAAATTGCCCACAGCGTTTTCTCTGGTTCCCCATAATATACGGCATCAGCACACAATCACCACCCCCTACAGAGGTGCCACTACAGACTAGTCATACAGTCTGGTGTCAGGACGGTCAACGTTGCAGCAATAAACAGCGCAGGGGGTCGCCCCTCCTTAGCTGTCCCCCCCCCCTCCCTCCCCCGCAGTACAACGTTCGAGCCACAGGTCGCCATATCGTCACTGGGGTGAGTGAGGCTACTTTGTTTTCGTTCGGTGATAATCTGGTAATCATGGGGTTGATGCCTAGAAGACGTGATTTTGCGAAAGTTACATTTGCGAATGTAGAAGAACCTGCGGATGTGCCGCAGTTTAGAAGTAATGGTAAAGATGAATGGTTAGTACCTGTACGTTGCACTCAGTGTAATTTGCTCGAGCATTCTGCGCATTGTGCTGAATCAGTAGCAGAAGTGCTTAGCTTGTAACCATTTTGGGCATACAGTAAGGCATGTAGAGAGTCCAGGTTGGTCATGGTTAGAGAGAAGAAGTGCCTGTGTAGAACGCTTCGGGACGACCTGTTCTGTGCATAATGTTTTGTTGTAGTGTAACTTTTATCGTGGATAATGGACGCAGAGGCAAAATAAGAGACACGATGTGTCACCACTGAATAAGCGGTGCAGTCGTTAATGGATCAGGTGGCTTAACTGAGAGCGGATAATGTTTAATGACATAGCAGGAAAAAATTACGGGATATAACTGTTGAAGTCACAAATTCTAGGAATGGGCACTACTGTGGCGAATCATACGTCTCCTTTCTCTGTTAGATCGACTGAGGATGTGTTAACATTTAAGAGGATGTTATGTCATCAGCTGACATATGGGTTGGTCAGATAAACAGTTGCTGCCGACCGCAAAGTTTCGTTTGTTGTGACAAGCAAAACTATTCGTAAAGTGCACAGAGGCACTGCGAAATGCAGGAACTTTTGATCAGTTGAGACGGGTAATGGACCCACGATATAGCAAGCATAATACTGTTCAGCTTTTTCGTTAGGAATTATATCCAGGAAACATAATCATGCAGCAGAAAACTTTGCCGTTAGAATTACGAAAATGGACATTAACAGGTACGACATCTTATTAAACCAGGAGGTAAATACAGTGGTGCTGCAAGAGGACGAGCAACGAGAGCTCTATGCTTTCCCGAGGGGTTTGACACTGAAAATGTCTGGGGTGCCCAAGGATCTTCATGAAGAAGTTACGTTAGCCTGGGAATATGTAAAAACCGACAGATCGAGAGACTGGAAACAGGTATTTACATCGAATACAAAGTGGTTTTGCGGCCGAGCGGTTCTAGGCGCTTCAGTCCGGAACCACGCGGCTGCTACAATCGCAGGTTCGAATCCTGCCTCGGGCATGGATGTGTGTGATGTCTTTAGGATAGTTAGGTCTACGTAGTTCTACGTCTAGGGGTCTGATGACCTCACATGTTAAGTCCCATAGTGCTTAGAGCCTCTAAGTGTTTTAATTGCAGTCGAACGGGACATGTACAAAGACAATGGTACCAATTACGGAACCAACAGCACAGCTGGGGTGACAAGGATCGCGAACAATTTGGTGGAAATGGCAACGTAGGCAGTTTTGATCAACGGCAAAGTTGTAGGGATAATAGTAGAGGTAGTGTAGGGCATAGGAAGGATCCGTCAAACTTATAAGGAAGCCTCAGGGCGCAGACAGGAGCTCCCTGTAGGAATGAGTTCAGTCAGAACGAATGCAGAGTCGGAGTGTGGAATAACGGGTGTTGTGGATGGGAGAGAGTGTAATATTGTTGGATATAGGGACATATGAGGCAATAGCTTTCAGAGACTCAGTCAGTAGTAGGCAGTGGAACCCAACGCGATATATTTTCGTGGAGTAGGGGATAGTGATATACGACAATTAGGGTCAGTAATGGGGAATTTTTCTGTTGGGACAACCAAGTTTAGGCAGTGAGTAGAAGTGGTGTCTCATGGAAGTGAAGGATGCAGCATGATTCTAGTGTTAGATTTTTTGCATCATCATCATTCAATAACTGACCTTAAACGACGTATAGTGGAACTGAGTGGGAAGACATTCCGACTAGGAGAAACTACAGTCAATGTTAATCTACCTCGCTAATCTCCGCTGCCATTTCTGAACAGACAGTCGTGCCACTTCGTAAATGATAAATCTGCGTTTTTCGAATGACGGTACTGTCGTTTCTATTGGCTTCTTCCGACATTCCAAGCTTCGCCCTGAAGTATGAACTCATGATATAGCGTAGATCATATCGTTAATACTTTACATTTCGTAGTTTTTAAATTTTGTGTGTGATTCAGTTTAGTAAATAGTTCTATTAAATACGCAAATGGCTACTGCAGGGAATTGCGCATGCGGTTGTTGTGAGATATTGGCGTTATATTCCGATGTTATAACACCAAAGATTGTCAGTGTATCGTTGCTCAGTTATTTCAAGTTTCTCACTAACAGCACTTAATATCTCCTGGCCACCGATGAAACAAAATGTGTTGGCTGTGCAAAGGTACGTTTTGTAACGCGAGTGAGGAAGGCTTTTGATTTTGAGTTTACCATGGAAAAATGTGCAGGGATTAAAATTGTGTTCTTATCTCATTCTATGTATTTCGATAGAAACGTTGTACTAAATTTTAATAATGAATGACAATTTCCTTATTATATAATCAGAACGATATACACTCCTGGAAATGGAAAAAAGAACACATTGACACCGGTGTGTCAGACCCACCATACTTGCTCCGGACTCTGCGAGAGGGCTGTACAAGCAATGATCACACGCACGGCACAGCGGACACACCAGGAACCGCGGTGTTGGCGCTAGCTGCGCAGCATTTGTGCACCGCCGCCGTCAGTGTCAGCCAGTTTGCCGTGGCATACGGAGCTCCATCGCAGTCTTTAACACTGGTAGCATGCCGCGACAGCGTGGACGTGAACCGTATGTGCAGTTGACGGACTTTGAGCGAGGGCGTATAGTGGGCATGCGGGAGGCCGGGTGGACGTACCGCCGAATTGCTCAACACGTGGGGCGTGAGGTCTCCACAGTACATCGATGTTGTCGCCAGTGGTCGGCGGAAGGTGCACGTGCCCGTCGACCTGGGACCGGACCGCAGCGACGCACGGATGAAGACCGTAGGATCCTACGCAGTGCCGTAGGGGACCGCACCGCCACTTCCCAGCAAATTAGGGACACTGTTGCTCCTGGGGTATCGGCGAGGACCATTCGCAACCGTCTCCATGAAGCTGGGCTACGGTCCCGCACACCGTTAGGCCGTCTTCCGCTCACGCCCCAACATCGTGCAGCCCGCCTCCAGTGGTGTCGCGACAGGCGTGAATGGAGGGACGAATGGAGACGTGTCGTCTTCAGCGATGAGAGTCGCTTCTGCCTTGGTGCCAATGATGGTCGTATGCGTGTTTGGCGTCGTGCAGGTGAGCGCCACAGTCAGGACTGCATACGACCGAGGCACACAGGGCCAACACCCGGCATCATGGTGTGGGGAGCGATCTCCTACACTGGCCGTACACCACTGGTGATCGTCGAGGGGAAACTGAATAGTGCACGGTACATCCAAACCGTCATCGAACCCATCGTTCTACCATTCCTAGACCGGCAAGGGAACTTGTGTTCCAACAGGACAATGCACGTCCGCATGTATCCCGTGCCACCCAACGTGCTCTAGAAGGTGTAAGTCAACTACCCTGGCCAGCAAGATCTCCGGATCTGTCCCACATTGAGCATGTTTGGGACTGGATGAAGCGTCGTCTCACGCGGTCTGCACGTCCAGCACGAACGCTGGTCCAACTGAGGCGCCAGGTGGAAATGGCATGGAAAGCCGTTCCACAGGACTACATCCAGCATCTCTACGATCGTCTCCATGGGAGAACTGCAGCCTGCATTGCTGCGAAAGGTGGATATACACTGTACTAGTGCCGACATTGTGCATGCTCTGTTGCCTGTGTCTATGTGCCTGTGGTTCTGTCAGTGTGATCATGTGATGTGTCTGACCCCAGGAATGTGTCAATAAAGTTTCCCCTTCCTGGGACAATGAATTCACGGTGTTCTTATTTCAATTTCCAGGAGTGTAGATGGAAAGTGAGATGTATACCTGTATATCTAAACATATTAGCCGTATTTACGAAGATAATTTTTCAATCCGCTCCTGAAGAACGATTAATTTTTATGAGACCTGTCACTGAAAAAGGCCGACTATGGGTGGTCAGAAGTAACGTTCCCTTTCCAACGTGTGATATGGAAAATTTTTCCTCTGTGACAACACCCGTTAGTTGCTCTTGGTAATTCCCTCGCGCACGGAATGGGAGTATTATTGTTTCCCTAATGGAGATAATTGTTCACCTGAGTCTCTGTTCACTGTTGCCCTCGGGTGTGCAATTCCGTTTTCATTGGCTTGTAACAATTTTAGCGGCAGTACTTCCCGCTACCCACGATGTGCTCAGACTGAATGCACTACTCTCATTTTCAGCACTGCCTGCTATTTTTGCTGATCCCATTGTCCCTGTTCCTCTTTTCCCTTCTCTCTCAGCTCGCCTCCTCTCTTCACTCCGCTACTCCCTTTTCCATTCCATTGAAAATACTGGCAACAGTCCATTATCATCAGCTGGCCCGTGTATCGGAAACCAAAACTGATACTACGCTGCCGCCGCAGATAATGATCTAGCACCATGCCTCGCTAACGAAGTACAGATCGTTGCATCCGCTTGAAAGATCACGCTACGCTGACAATGCCACTGTTGTTGTCTGTGTGGTCATCGGCAGCACCCAACATCGTAGGAAGAAGGGATGTCGCGCTCTCTATTGCACCGGCTACTTAGTTTACGAATTTATCCAGTACCTTCGAAGATTCCTCAGTCTTGCTAGTGTTATCTAAATGGAGATGTTATCTAAATGGAGATTTAAATCCTCGCTGGTGTTTGTGCGCTATCTAGTGATTTTGCTCGGCTGTTTCAAAACATAAAGTCTCATATTCACCACATTCGATTCGGAAATTTCTGACTGCGTAAAAGGATTTCTTTTACAGATGGCGTGCCTGCCTATATTCACTATCGTCTTGTCTATTCGGAATTCTGATGGTACGTTTGTTTTACGAAAATGACTGGCTATTCTATGTGACGCAGGTACGAGAAATCTTTCAGGATACTACGTAGTGTCGAGAAGGCCAGATCAATGCACGCTGTGAAGTAAGTTCACATTTATTGTGCCTTCAAAGAAGGACCAAAAGAAAAACTCAATGGACAAATGGACCAAAAAATAAGAAATTTTTCGATTGTTTTCTGTGCTTTAGAAACATTTTTAACTACGTCAATCACCCGTTGTGAATGAACTTGTGTTTGATCGTGCACGACATCGCTGTTCTGCTTTCAGTTGAAACGTCCCCTTAGAAAAATTAGTGAAATACTGTGCTGGTAAACCCCTTACGTTATTTGATTTTCAAACAGCTGAGCAAAACTGAACATACTCAGACATTTCTCTCTTTACTTACTCTGATCATCACTAAACTGACACACAATATTTTTAGCGCAACGCAATCTGACTTTTAATAATCTCTACAAAGGAATGGCCCTGACTAACAACAACCTATACCTTTCATGAATCACTTGCCTCACAAATATCTTCATTGCCCGAACTACTGCAATACAGTGAGCGCCAATACTGCCAGCTAAATAAAATATACTAACTACTGAAGTCAGTAACTACTGATGGGCATAGTTAACAAATGAAAGATTTTGATAAGGAAGAAACAATGTATTTACCTTAATAGTGTTCAAAAGTCATTATATATATATATATATATATATATCAGTTCATGACATCCAGTCTTACAAATATACTGTCTCTGATGGACACACTTCCAGATCATCCGCTCTCAAAACTCCGCCATCTCTCTCCCCACATCCACCACTGCAGGCGGCTCACCTCTTAACTGCGCAACGCTACACACTGTTAACAGCCAACTGCCCAACACTACAATAGCGACTATTTCAACAATGCCAATCAGCCACAGACAGCACACCGCACAGCCAGTGATTTTCATACAGAGCGCTAGGTGACGTTACCAACATAAAAACCTAAACAGCCTACTTACACAGTAACATAGAAACATAAAGTAGTAATATGGGCATTTAATGGTGTTATTCCATTCATCTTTTCTCCATGCCAAAACACCTGTTGACTGCGTCCCATTTGACGTATATACAGGGGTTGAAACTACGGAATAACAGCGGGAAATGTATGCCTGAACATAAATGCGGGTTGCTCCACTGTATTTAACAACGAACGGCACTTGCGCGGGGTACTCAATACGTTGCAAGTGTCTGCCTTAGTAGGAACAATGTTCTGCGTGGTTTTGAGTGCAGCATATCTAAGCCGGATTAATTCGAACGTGGGCCAATTTTTGATGCTCATATGCTGGATACTTCCGTAATCAAGACAGCCGAAGTGCTCCGTGTTTCAAGAGGCACCGTATTCAAGATCTATGCCGCATCCAGGCAAAGCGGAAAAACGTCATCCACAAAGTCACAACGGAGACAACGGAGCGTGGCGGCAGAGTGGTTAGCACACTGGACTCGCATTTGGGAGGATGAGGGTTCAACAGCGCGTCCAGTCATCCTGATTTAGGTTTTCCGTGGTTTCGCTGAATC
Organism: Schistocerca nitens; assembly: GCF_023898315.1. NCBI lineage: Eukaryota > Metazoa > Arthropoda > Insecta > Orthoptera > Acrididae > Schistocerca > Schistocerca nitens. Next base: position 975,752,846 of record NC_064614.1, on the reverse strand, counting down.
GCTTTAGGCAAATGCTGAGATGGTTCCTTTCAAAGGGCACGGCCGTTTTCCTTCCCTCTCCTTCCATAATCCGATGGGACTGAGGACCTCGCTGTTTGGTCCCCTCCCTCCAAATCAACCAACTAACCAACAACACGGACGAAAGTATGTTTTGAGTGACCTAACAGATGGTTGTTGAAGGTGACTGCAATGAAAAGTAAGAGGGTGAGATCTGAATAAGCCACTGCAGAACTGAAGATTGAACTTGTACCAAGCCGGCCGGAGTGGCCTAGCGGTTCTACACGCTACAGTCTGGAACCGCGCGACCGCTACGGTCGCAGGTTCGAATCCTGCCTTGGACATGGATATGTGTGATGTCCTTAGGTTGTTAGGTTTAAGTAGTTGTAAGTTCTAGCGGACTGATGACCTCAGAAGTTAAGTCCCATAGTGCTCAGAGCCATTTGAACCATTTGAACAGACTTGTACCAAAACAACGGGAAAGACGATCCAGAAGTATGGAATTTCAGGACAAACTTGAATTCTGAAACCATTAAACAGTGTTTCAAATGCTCGCAACAGGGAAATATGCTGCCAAAGACATAAAAATGGATTATGGAGTAATGGAGGAAAATTATTTTGTCGGATGAACCTTGTTCCATACAGTTTGCATCATCTTACCGAGTTTACTTTCCAAGAGTGTAATATGGCGTGGGTTAGGTGACGATTTGGGATGCCATATCGTGGTATTCCATGGCCCTCATGGTTACTCGGTAAGTTTGCGTTGCTGACAAGATTTATGTGAACATTTTGGCCCATCAGATCCATTCCATGGTACAATCTTTGTTCTCCGATGATGATGTGTTCCAAGACTTCAGGGTCCATGTTCAAGAAGCTCGTATCCCCCAGGAATTGTTTTGTGAGTGCGAGGATGAACTTCCCTAGTCACCGCTGTCACCAAATCTCTGTATTATTGAGACAAAAGGTCTACTTTGGAGACAGGGGTCAGTGATCCCTATCCACCTCCATCATCGTTAACTGAATTTTCCACTGTTTTGCAGGAAAAATGATATAATATTCCCTTGAAAATCGTACTGGACCGGTATTTATCACGAGATTAATGAAATCTATTTCGAATGCCAACTGTTTCCTACACCTTATTAGGCATGGTAATGTTATGTTTTCGCTGTTTCCATGTTTTTTCCGACCCATGTATGCCTGCCCGTTAATTGATCCTGTACAGCTGCAGTTTCATTTCAACGGACGTGCGAATAGCACAAGTTTTCATATCATGTCACACGTGTGACTGACAGCCGCTCACTGTATTGTAACCTCTAGCGCCCCGCGTATTAAATGTAATAGAGTTGGGTGTTTTCTTTTCTCACAATTTGAAACAATGTTTTGAGGTGCAGCCGTTCGTATCTCGTGTTATAACGTCTGCACTTTATTCTCGTTATTTTTCATAGTTTCTAGTTTCTCGCAGTCACAAGAAGGAAGCAGCACAAGGAGAAGCACAGTGAATCGCGTGGTAATGAAATTGCTATGTTAAAGGTAAGATAAAACAAATAGTAGTATTACTTCTGCGGATTAATCATGATAAAAGTGTTCTTAATTTGTGGAGTATTTACAAGTTTCCAGACACGTGTAAACGTACTGCATTAAATTAGATACTGTCGGACTGTATGACTACATTTTACACAGTATCAAACAAGTTATGTTTACGTATGTGTGAATGATGTAAGACAAATGTAGCTTGTCTGCTACATCTTCTTTGCTGTAAATGAGAAAATGAATAGTTTTGTAGGCTATTGATAGAATATTTAAAAATTTAACAGTGCGCATGTGTTGTATGTGTACGTGGTTATCAGGTTTGAGAAGTTCAGAATTTCTGAATGTGGTACTGGAGCCTATCTACCCGAATATTTCGGACGAAAGGCAAAGATATGAAGCAAAAGAAGCGTAAACATATAGAAGCCATCCCGCCAGTATGTAAAAGATCTAGGAATGCATTGTATTTGTCAGAAATTTACGCTGGGAGACAAAAGTGTAGAAAGCAAGCACAAGTTCCCAAAATGCCAAAAATGTGTTCCACTTCAAAAAGGAATTGCTTCAAAACTTTCATCTCAGTATAAAACAGCTTAGAGTGAGGAAGCAAAACTCCCAAGTTCAGTAATCTTCATAAATACGAAACCAGGTGCAGTATTATATAAGAATATGTAATGAACACTATTTTGCAGAATTTAATCTCTAAAATGAACATATTTTGAAGTTTTTCATACTTTACTTTTTAGCTTCCTAAAAGGCCTTGAAAGAATAAATAAATGGTGTATACAATCTCTGACATCTTTTAATTAATGTTTCCTATCACAAAATTCCATTATACAGCAATAAATAAACATTTTATACATTTGACTATATTAGCTTCATAGACATGTGATGTATCATGTTTGAACCATGGACTACGGTAAATTTTGCTTGACGGTGTTGTGATACTTTTTTTATATACAGATATTGGCTTTTTTTATGCTTAGACGTGAAATATTAACAATTTTTCAATTTCTTGTTTAAAAGTGCGGTTTTAGGCTTCTATAGGGTAAGTATTATCGTCACAATAACTCTCTGTGCCACACCCGTTTTAATTCTGGTTTTATATCTATGATTAATTTACAGACTATAGATATCGATGTCGCTTGGTACACGCACACACCGTTGATGAGTATGCCAGTTTTAAGGGTTGTAACTGTCTGCGACACGTGGAATGGCCACCACATTGCATTTTAGTGTTCTTATGGTTCAATGTTACCGCGCCTGGTAAGCTACATAAAGGACGTAAGCAGAATGAGATGTTGGGTGATCACTGAGAAGAACTTGGACTACTTTAATAATGCTGATGTTGTCAGCACCTGAAGAAGTTTGAAAGGAGCCTCATTGTTGACCTCTACTTCGTTGTGTTGTCGAACTGTGTGATATCCAGTAGTGTGGGCCATTCGTTTGTGACAATGGCCCGGTTCTGGACTGCTCCCCTTATTGTTCACGAAGCGCACCGAAACCTCTTAGCATCCGCGCTAGCCGAGTGGGAACAAGTAGTGAACGCTCTACGGGTGCTGTGTCATCTTGCACTATCGGTCGGAGACCAGAGGCAGCTGGACTAGGAAACTGCCATCCAACAGGTAGGCTACCATTAGCACTACAACACAAACATAAGTAGTGTCGAGACGCAATGCTGGGGAAAGTTGTAGAAGTGAACTATTGGTGACAGTCTCATGGTAAACAGCAATTTTTTGTAAGTTAAAGCCTAACGACGTATCTAGTAGACTCATGGTTACAGTTTGAAATTTAGAAGTAATTTACTTTCCTTACGATTACTTTTGTCTGCCGACCACAGCTACTTCTCTTCACAGCAGTTCCGGAAGTGAAAGCGAAATGTATGCTGATAACTTCGAAAGCTATTATTTAATAGGATTTCCTGTGTTAAGCTGAGAAACTTTTAAACGTCACTGGTTGCTGAGATTGGTTGGTTCGTATGTTTGGAGAGTAGATGGTTTAAACAGCTGGGTCATAAGTCACCTGTTTGCTGAGAGGGCATTTTCTAATATTTATTTATTTATTTTATTTTTCGAGTCCAGGACATAAAATAATTCCAAAAACTAATAAGTATTGATTCACATAACAAATTTGCAAAATTAAATATGTACAGTAGTATTAATGACACAGATTCAATAATATATATAAACAAGCAGCAGATAAACAAGCAGCAAAATGATTATATTTTTTGACGGGCCCAGTATTCGGCGGTTACCACAGCAGTTTCGCTGGCTGCAGCAAGATCACAGATTGTGCATGCAGCCGGTAAGTTCCTGCAGACTAGCAGATTTTGTTCGTGCTGTACGTCACCACAATGACAAGTTTCCTCCTCATTACTGAAGCCCCACTTCCTGAGGTTGGCTTTGCATTTGGACACCCCAACTCGCAGTCTGTTCAAAGTCTTCCAGGCCACATATGACAGGTGTGAACCTTCGGCTACTTCCACCTTGACCGTTATGTGATTGTCTTCAGCTAGGGAGTCTCGGAAAATCTCCTCTCTGCGAATTGCCATAGTTTTCTGTAGGAAGCTTTTTCTTGACATCAATCTTGGCTGTTGGTCATGTCCGACCAAAGGATGTCTAGGGTCGATTTCTTGTTTTTGCTTCTCCAATTCTGTTGCAGCTTGCCTTCAAATACGTGGCGGTGCTATACCCATAATTGGTACAGCTTATTGACAGGAGTAGGTCGTAAGCAGCCTGTAACAGTGCGTCCTGTCTCGTTCAGGGCTGTATCTACATGTTTAGCATGTGCAGAGTTTTGCCAGGCGGGTGCTGCGTATTCTGCGGCGGAGAAACATAGTGCCAAGGCAGATGTTCCAAGCACTTCTGGGTGGGCACCCCAGGTGGTTCCTGTAAGGTTGCGGATGATGTTGTTCCGCGCTATTACTTCAACGTTCGTTTCTTCACAGTGGGCTTTGAATGTGTGGGAACAGTCCATCTTCATTTTCTAATATAAGGATTCAATAACCAGTCTTCTGAATTGAAAATATTTAAATGTTTGTTTGCTAAGCATCTTGACGTAGTAACACACACAATACACCGATTTTGAGGAGAGTACGTAGAAATATTGATACACTGCCTCTGACAAACGTTCCATACTGCCGTATACAATATGCTGATAACCGATAACGAAAATTGTGACATATTTAACTTAACATGGTGTAACTGCTCGTAACATGTTTCTATCATAAAACAGTTTGAATTGTCGAACGGTAGAAATGAGTGGCATGTACAAAGAAATGCATCCGGACAACCCGTCGGAAACGACCTTCTAAATAGCTATAACCGTTCCAGTAACGGTGTGTGTGTGTGTGTGTGTGTGTGTGTGTGTGTGTGCGTGTGTCGTTAACATAATTGTTATTACTAATCTAGAGCAAAAAATATCGTGCAGTTTACAAGCAAGACATCATATTATTACTTTTTTCAACACACTGAGCATGTTAAACAAAAATATATAGCAGCTAGAGAACGTTTTAAAATTTCTTAAACAGCATAAGACATTGTGTGTCCTTCCTAGAGTAATAACACTGACGCTGGTATGACTTATCTGCAGTTGTTCCCGCAATCTAACGAATCACACAGTCTTAAAGTGTTTGCTAGTGAAAACATTTACTGTCAGAAACTATGAGTCCGCTATAGAGATAATAGGTGACATATCTCTAAATACCCCGCACTTTCATCAAACATCATACCCTTCGGTTATTTAACGAGGATGTAACGAATATAAAGTTTATGTATCGAAAACAAAATAAAGTTAACGTTTTGCTAGGAAAAATAAGTTTAGAAACATGATATTCAAATAAGTTTCAACAAGTTATCAGATATAGTAGTTTCAGTATATCACTGTATTAGGCCAGGTAATCTATCCAAAAGATTTGTTGACAAAGCTTTGATAAAGTGCTGTTGATGACATCTCAATTCAGTATCTCATCTGTCTAATTTTTAGAATGTGTCACAAACAAGACAGAACAAGACTATGATGATAAAACTGGTCTCATCCACTTTCCCTCTGTTTCTTTCCCTGTTTCCATTTTCTTTCTCTTTTAAGCATCTTCAACATGCAACCCTCCTAACGATGTACTGAATTCTCTCCTACATTGTCTGTCCTTCCCCGTCTCTTTTATACCACTTTGTCTCCCTCGTTGTTCCTCATTGTCTTCTTCTTCCTCCCCCTCCCCCAAAATTAAACCACATGTACTCACACAATGAGAGGGCGACAGAGACAGTCCGGCAGAGAGAGAGAGAGACATACGGAAGAGATGGAAAATGTAAAGATAGTGCTCCACAAGTGGCATTCCCTCGAGATGAGAGTAATGAGTAAAAAATAAAGAAGAAAATAAAAGTAGGACGTTTACACGCTGGGGAGAGGGGTGAGGAAGGAATATGGCAGCGGGGCAAGCCGCTACAACGCGCCTGCCGTCACAGCTTTTAATTAAACCATACTCCTTATTACGCAACACGCGCAAGTAAATACTACCTACGGGCTAAATTACACTGCGGCCGCTAATATCAGACCTCATTTCTTCCGTCCGTTAGAGTGGCCTTTGTTGGACAGAGGCCAGGCAAGCTGGAGCAGAGCGCACAGGCGGCGCTTTTTATAAGTTTTTCGCAGAATTTTTTCTCCGCGCCAAGTTTAATATTGCGCCGTATTTTGCTCTGTCGCCTCGAGAGGTCCGTAATGAGCTTTACTCATCGACAGTCTTTCACAACGGGAGTGGAAGCCGACGGTATTGTCTGATATACAACTCCTTCATCAGTGTTATAAAATGAGTTTGACTTCAAGTCTGACAAGTAGGTTATAAAGTATTTCCTCTAAAACCGATATCGAAGTAGGGATAGCTTTATTACGATATTTTCCCAGTTCCTGAACGCAAAACGTCACCCTAGAGCATAATTTCAACTATATAAGCTTCTGAATAAACCGATTTAAAGATACGAAAGTCAAGAAACGGTGATATCCCAGAAAGTGTCAACAATTCAACTCCCATTAATGACCTGGTCGTCGACGGGACATAAACTCCAATTTTTTTCAACCTTCCTTCTGCTATAACGCTAGTTTTCACTGTAATGATATTACTGACAAGTCTGGAATCTTGCAGATTGCAGGAAAGTATGTAACATCTTGCGATGGTATTGGTAGTGCAGGTTTTCCTGTTCGAACTCTATTTTGGTGTTAATCGTTCTGTAATCCACGGCTGGAGTAGGAGATCCCCAGACACTGGAGTAAAGACTGGTAACGATATTCTTCATTCTCTTTTGTTTGTGGATGACCATGTATTATTCTCTCAAAATGAAGATGACGTGGAATACATGCTGCGAAAGCTTAAAGAGCAGTATAGCGAATGGGGTTAGGGAAGAAATCTGCACAAGCCAGAATGTACGTACGTAAGTTGGTCGTAGGTTGTGTTCCAAAAGTGAACAGCATAGAGACAAAAGTGATGACAATTTCGGCAAGACCTGACCATCGCTTTGCAGGACAATGCTCAATCACGTACATTGCAAGCTGTTACTGATTTGTTTCACTGATGGGGCTGCTAAGTGGTACACCACCTACTGCACACCCCTGACTTAAATCCTCGTGAGCTCTACTCGATTGCTAAACAGAAGGAAACATTTCACGGCATTCACTTCAGAACTGATACAAATTCGTCGGGCAATAGATCGCGCTGCTCGAACTGTCAACACAACTGGCACTGCTAAGAGTATCCTACGACTTCCACATCGCTGGCAACGAGTTATACATATTGTTGGTGACTGCTTTGAAGGTCAGTAAAACTTTGAAACACGTATATATTTTGTACGAGCTGTAAATAAAAAGTTGCCACTATTAAAGATTAAAGTTCCAACCCTCGTATGTGCAGGATTTCGTGAAAACTGAAACAGAGGGAGGACGCTTGATAAAAATAAATAAATAAATAAATAAAAATCTACAGTTCCGAGATCGCATCGGGCTATAAGATTACGTTAGGAAGTCTGGCATATTTTTAATTTTGTAACATAACAGTGAATTTTACAATTATTACATGAAGCATGACATATGAAGTGTGAGCTGCGATTCCGCTAAAACGATAAGATTTTTTTAAAAAATTATGAGCTTTAAGTAAATCTATCTTCTTCATAACGGTAGCTACCACCTCTATATCGCGTCAAGTTGTACATTAATGTCAAAGGCCCATACAGATAGTCTGAAACAGATCCCGTCGCCTGCATATAACACCTGCGGGTTCCAACATCTGTTCCGTAGTATTTTGTCAAAATAACTTTAATGACGTCATGTAATCTACCTTTGTTTTCCAGTTGTATTATAACATCGTAGAAAAGATATAGTGAAACTGATCCTAGTATACATATAAGCTATTACATTTTACATGTTCTAATGCACCACTTACGTATGAATATCACAATAAAGTTTGGAAACAATAGTCACATCATCACTACTTTTGTACTCTGTAGATTTACTGGCACACCTCACTAACATGCCAGATATAATCTTTTGCAGTTCTTGCTATGTAATGTGAATTCCAATAGTACATGTGGCATGACATATGATCTTTGACTTTCGATTCCCTACTTGTACTAAGATAGGGCATGTGAGAACAATGAACATAATACGCCAGTGATTATTGTGCCAGCAGCTTAGTTTATGCTATCGAGCATCCATAGATGCGATTCTAAACACCATGTTAATTGATTCCTCCTTCGATTCTTGCTAGAGCAACGTTAAGATAAATGAAAAGCACTGCATTGTTTATGTTCTTCAGGATAAATTCTTTGCATTAACCGGTTTTCGGCTTACAATGCCATCATCAGACATTAACTGATTATTGTGGCCACGTGTTAAAAATCTAGACTGAGGTACACTCGCACTGTAAATGACATCTTTGACAGTGTGGTGGTACTACAGTTTATAAGGTAAGACGTTGAACCTTAAATGAATATAAAGTGAGTGACAAGGAAAAACATTTATACTAAACTGTGAAACCATGCCTACATAACAATTTACATTAATAAACGGACCTAATAAAAAGAATTGGAAACGTCACTGCAAGAGGTATTAAACATAGAAAGTATACATAAACCAATTATAAGAAAGAATTAACAGTTATAAAACAGACTATATGCAGTACATAAGCAATAGGAAAAGTAAGATTAAGATAAATGACTCAACGCAGGAATATGGAGGACTTTGACAGTGGAGTGGTACTGCAATTTAAAAGGTAGAAAGCTGAGCAACAGATGGATATAAAGGGAGTATTCAGGAAAAAATATTAACACTATATTTGAAAACCCTACCTATACAACAGTTTACATTACACAAACAAACCAAATAAAATAAATTTACTACTTGACGAGACAACTTCAAAAGGTATTAAACATGGAAAGTGACACAGAGCCAATAACAAAAAATAATAAAAAATGTAACAACATGTAAATAAAAGAAATCAATGAATACTGGGCTATATTAAATCAGGACTGTGGGCCAGATATTTGTTGATTTTCAGGGCTTCCAACAGATTGAATAGTTCTACATGGTGCTGAGATAGGACCTCAAACGAGCGAGGTTATGAAGAAAATTAATAAAGTGCAAATGAACTGTGGTACTTTCACGACCTGCTGAACTGTGAACCACCTGAAGACGAGCTGGACCTGGGGACTGACACAGAAGAGACAGAGACACGCTCCTTAACCGGGGATGAAGTCGCACATTCCGTAAGAGATCTAAAGAATAATGAGGCAACTGGAGAAGATGGTATAGCAGCCGAGATGATAAAAGTGGGGAGGTAACAAAGCAATAGACAACATGATCAACGTAATCCACCAGATCTGGAGGACAAAGACATTGCCAGAAGGATGGAAGAATCCAATTGTAGTATCAATACATGAGAAGGGGGACAATAGAGATGCAAACAACTACAGAGGAATATCGCTACTAGAGGTCAGATACAAGGTGCTGTCAAAACTATTGCTCAAGAGAGTAGCAGAATAGGTAGAAAGTACAGTTGACGACTACCAAGCGGGATTCAGGAAGGGAAGAGGTTGTATAGAACGGATATTTATCCTGAAGCAACTGATAGAACATAGGGCCTAAAAAAAAGGACAGTGATAACCTTAGCGGACTTCACAAGGGCATATGACTCCATCACAGACAGACTCTTGTTAGGATCCTGAAGAACAGAGGACTTGATGGAACTACACAAGAACTCATAAAAGAAATACTGACAGACACAAAAGCAAGGATGAGAATCAGAGGAGCACTGTCAGAAGAATTTGAGATCCAGACTGGTTTTAAACAGGGATGCGGATTGTTACCCTTGTTGTTCAGTATAGCACTGGACGAAGTGATCAGGCAGTGGAGATCAATAAACGAAGAAATGGGAATACCAAATACCCATGTGGGGGACAAAAAGGACAACAGGGCTCAATAGCACTGCCGAGACTTTGCAGACGACATAGCAATAGTAAGTGAGATGAAAAAATGGTTCAAATGGCTCTGAGCACTATGGGACTCAACATCTTAGGTCATAAGTCCCCTAGAACTTAGAACTACTTAAACCTAACTAACCTAAGGACATCACACACACCCATGCCCGAGGCAGGATTCGAACCTGCGACCGTAGCAGCCTCGCGGTTCCGGACTGCAGCGCCAGAACCGCACGGCCACCGCGGCCGGCGTAAGTGAGATGAAAGAAGACGCAAAGAGCTCGACAACTTAAGTAACGTTGCCAGAAAGATGGGACTGATGATTACCTATAACAAGACAAAGACATTAAATACCACTGCAGACCGGGAAACACCGGAAGGCACTGTGCAAATGGTGGACCAATTTTAAAACCTGGGAGAATTTATAACAGGAAGGAATATTAGCAAGGAGCGAATAACAGAGACAGTAAGAAGATGAGGTCTGCCTTCTGTATGACGAGAGAGATATACTATAAAAAGATTATATTCACAGAGGCAAAGATAAGCCACTACACGGTAACGGTGAGGAATGCAGTATTGTATGCTGCTGAGACGATGACGCTAAGAAGAAATGGGGCAGAACAACTAGAGAAAGAAAAATACTGGGAAAATACTAGGTCCCGAAAGAGGTGGATGCGAAGACATAGGGAGGAATTGTACCAGAACATGAGAACAATATCAGGGGAAATCAGACTCAAAAGGGCAAGGTTTTCTGGACATGTAGTTAGGATGAGTATGGACAGAATCACGAAGAGAGTATGGGAAACAACAGGGAGGACAAGGGGAAAGACCGGAACCAAGTGGGTTGTTGAACTACAGAAGGTCTGGTTGAAATTGTGGATCAAGGTCGAGGGAAGGGAACATTGGAGGAACACATTGAAACGACCACTTAGAAAAAATTTATGAATGACTGTGCTGATAAACCTCTTACGTTAATTGATTTTCAAACAGCTGAGAAGAACTCAGACAATCTCTCTTTACTTATTCTGATCAACACTAAACTGACACATAATATTTTTAACGCAACGCAATCTGACTTTCAATAATCTCTACAGAAGAATGGCCCTGACTAACAATAACCTATACCTTTCATGAATCACTTACCTCACAGAAATCTTCGTTACTCGAACTACTGCAATACAGCGAGCGCCACTACTGCCAGCTAAATAAAAAATTCTAACTACTGAAGGCACTAAATACCGATCGGCGTAATTATCAAGTGAAAGATTTTGATAGGGAACAATGTATTTACCTTAATAGTGGTCAAAAGTCATAACATATATATCTGTTCATGATATCCAGTATTACAAATTTACTCTTTCTGGCGGACACACGTCCAGATCACCCGCTCTCAAAACTCCAGCTCACTCCCCACACCCATCACGTGATGGCTCAGCTCCTACTGCACGACACTAGTCGCTATTCTCATCCAACTGCCCAACACTACAATACCGAATATTTCAACAATGCCAACCAGCCACAGACTGCACACAGCAAAGTCATTGATTTTCATACAGAGCGCTATGTTGCGTTACCAATATAAAAACCTAAACAGCCTACTTACATAGACCCCATGCTCCCCAGAAAAAAATTTTAAATCGTTTTGGGCGCTGGCCAATACATATTTGTTAAAAATTTTTATATTAACGCTAACAAATATATCAAATGCACACATTTATATATACAATGTTGGTCAAAAGCTAAAATTTTCTCACAGTCCATAAAGGCAGTCCTTATCATTCATCATAGTATTAATTACAATTTTATGCGCAAAGTCTGAGCAGTAAAAGAAAATGCACACGGAAGTAGTGGATTTCCATGCAGTCATGAAGGAGCGTTGTCCTTCCAACAGAAAGATAATGCTGACTCTTGACATGCAGACGGGTAATGGGCCACAACAGAAAAAACCCACAGCAGAGTCAGTCGAAGTTTTGGAGAATATTGTTAGGTAGGTCATCACAGAGCAGACCACTGTAGCCCTACTAGAGATTACGGTATCGGTGGGCCACCAGAGGTACAGACCCACTGCAGTCCTTGTAGAAATAATGGTATTGGTGGGCCATCAAAGTTGCAGACCCACTGTAGTCCTTGTAGAGACGGCCAGCAGCCATCTGTTGCAACTGTGCAGGTGCACAATTACCATTGAAGAGTTTTGTGGACAATATAGCAAGTCCGTAAACCACCACTCATGCACTCACAAAGTTTTTGGAATTGTCCTTAGAACCAGCAATGCTGTTAACCAGTCCCTTTCCGACTTATCAACACATGTGCAAATGCCAACAGCCCCTTTTTTCGAATATTCTGCGTGTACTATGACCAACAAAAGCGTATGCAGTGAAATGAAACTTAATTGGAAGAACTGGTGTCTATACAATTATAAATTTACAACATAAGAATACAATTACAAAGGTACAAAATTCATAATTAATGAACATAACAATACAGATAATATTTGTAGTAGTACAGGTTCTACAATAGAATAGAAATAAACAGATACATCAGTGTTACAGGAATTATGACATAAGTAAATAAATAAAATAATGAGAATCGTTTTCGAAACATTAATTTCACACATGAGCATTGATACAAAACAGAATTAATAATGTCTAAACATGTTTACAAAGTAAATAGCATAGTATTAGAAAAATTCTACAACATAACTCTTATCAGATAAACACATAAAGACTGGAAGAACACAAATATACAAGGGTACACAAACACTTAGTGGAATAACAGAAATGGAAAGGACAGGGTTTGTTTTCAGTGAGACGTCTGGTAATGCAATCCAACCCAAAACTTCTTTCCATAGATCTTCCCTCTTATTTCAAGCCGGCCAGTGTGGCCAAGCGGTTAAAGGCGCTACAGTCTGGAACCGCGTGGCCGCTACGGTCGCAGGTTCGAATCCTGCCTCGGGCATGGATGTGTATGATGTCCTTAGGTTAGTTAGGTTTAAGTAGTTCTAAGTTCTAGGGGACTGATGACCTTAGAAGTTAAGTCCCATAGTGCTCAGAGCCATTTGAACCATTTCTTATTTCAACATTTGCTCCTGCCAAAAAAAAATCCTATCTAAGCCTGTTGTCCTTAAACCCTACTGTTTTGTTCATATCCTCTTTCAAAATAAATATTTCTCATTATACAACTCTCATTTTTGCCCAAATCTTTTTCATATAACTTCTTAATGCATTCTTTCCCTATTATTCATAGTTAGTATCTTATATAGTCTACCCCCTCTTAAGCTAACTTAAATCAACTGAGCTCAGATATATATACTAAGGGATGAGGCAATGCAGCAACATACAACAAATTAACACAAACAGCAATGACAAAAAAAATGCAAATTGGCAAAGCAAGCAGCAGTATATCTAAATTAGCAAAGCAAATGCAACATAACAACTAATATGAGCCAATGCACAGCAACAAGAAAAATAAATCGGTATTAAAACTGACTTAACAGAGTAATACAAAGTGAAATTCAGTAGCACTATGCCTGGCCAACAGCAGCAGCAAATGCTATAACTTATACCTAAACATGACAAACCCACAAGCAGAAAAAAAGTATACTACAGACAACAATGCACATGAGGGAAATTTCTAATCACGTCCTAATGTCTATGTCATTAAAGTGGTGCCCCACAACAACTTATTCTACAAAAAAAATACCAAGTACTTGAAAAGAAAATTCTGTATGCAGTTACTGTTATTAATCCCATCTTATTGTTCTTTCCTTTCCAAGTGCTCCTTTTTCGAAGAATGTGGATCATAAGATTATTATTTAACAGATCTGTTGACGGAAAGTGTTCACTTTAGCAAATGCATTTAATTTTATTTTATAAAACCAATGCTGCAACATATCCGGAAACCAGATATCAAATTAAATAAGCAACTATGTACAAAGCAAAGCATAAAAACATCATTCTATAGCCATGAGGAATTTCATAAGTCAGTAGAAATTCTCTAAACTCTCTTAGAAAGACACTTGTCATAATCAGGTGTGCAGATGTAAGAATATTTCCCATCAATTCATAAGCAATTCAGTAAGTAGCACAAAGTACATGCTCCACAGTATAATCATATTTTCCAAGTAATAGCGTGTCATATTTGCGATGCTTTCTACAAAGGAATGTCAATGGCGAGGTTCATTGTCTCTTTTTTTCTCCACCTTATGGCTTTTTCTCCAGGTGGCTGGCGCAGCTTGGTGCCCACGATGCGTTATGTCAAGGTCACTTAGCTTTCTCACCGAAATATTTACGACAGCAGTTGGCACTACAGTGATGGTCTCATATAAAAGTTTCACAGATCGAAAAATTACAGTAGAAATGCGTAGAAACGAAATCTCATGAATAGCAGTGTTGTGATACATTCATGCATTAACACACAAGTCATAACTCTTTAAGTACAATTCTTGGTTTCCAACATCCTTTTTTACAAAGGAGAGTCCCTAACTTCTATTCATTATTTATGATATATAATCACGTAATCACATTCCTCATATATGGTAACATCATCTTATTGATCATAAACATACCTCAACAGCATAATACACATCGTCATCGTACTACTAACATCATAAAACCTCAGCCAAATCTCAAAAACGTTGTAGCTTTCTGCAATAATTTCAAAACCTAAAAAAATTCTCTACTCATTTCAATAGTGTCATCTACCTCAAATGTACCTTAAAAATCATGATCCAAAATACATCATTCAAAGCTCTCATAGTATCACAGTGGTCCGAAAAAATATGAACAGTTCACAAAGTACAGACAAAATACAATTTCATAAGTGTGAAGTTATCCAACTGTGTAATTATGTAAACATGTGTCACTGACGTAGTAAAAAAAATGTTTGTCTCTCTCAGTTAAATGATCAGATAGCTGTGTAATTCTGTGTTACAGAAGTGTGGTACCGATGTATAAAGTTGTATAAGCAAATACCATTTTAGCTAGGGCTCCTTGTGCTTGCCAAACACATGGTACACAAAGTAAGCGTGTACCTCCCTGAGGATTAAAGTAATTATACCCTCAGGTGTTACAGATTACAGCAATGGAATGAAATGTATCATGGAAAACCTTTGTACTTTTGTAATTCAAAATCTTTCAAAATTAATGTTTTAAGTACAAAATTAATCACTCAAATACGTGTATTGTATCGCTAAAGTGTGTGTCTTGTTGTAAGATAATCTCTGTCATTACTTAATGGTAAAAATGTGCCAAATGTCGTAATTATCGTCGTCCATGAGCAAAGTTCTGTAGAAGTCAATGTACTTACCTCGTAATAAACAAAAGTAAAATCCTATGCGTATAGATATCGTACTTATTACGTACCTTACCGTGATCAAGAAAGTACTATACTGTAACGTATTGTTGTGCTACAGAAAAGGCTGTCTCATTGTAGCTATACCACGAAATTTACTACTAAAAGATGTTTTTCTTTCCAGAAGAGTTCAGAAAAACTGTGCAGATATAAAACAGATACACCGCAAAAGCAACAATGTAAATTGTGTCACACATTAGTAGTGTCGTGATATAGTCGTGTAGCTGTCAAATAAACTAATCAGTGTCATATGGAATCTCTGAGAAAGTACTTTAAATGCAGAATGTATTTTCAAGTAAACCAAAATGTTGCAATAAAATCTCATTGGCGGTACCGGTATATGTTCTAAGTATGTGAGCCTTATAGTGGTTACGTAATTGTAGAACCAAAAAGCAAGAATGTACACACACAACAATACTGTGTCGTCTGTTCACTATAACAATGCATTCGTAATTACTGTCTGTTACGTCCCCTAGGTTCTAGACTGGATTCGACATTGTTGCATGTTAACAGTTTGTAAGTTTGACAAAGCGTACTAGTAACGTGAAGTGAAAAGTTTTATGGCAAAGACTAAGTTAAAAAGCAGATTATCTCTCAATAAAAAGTTTTACATGTGAAATGTCGTGCAATCCTTTACTCTTCCTAGTACGCAGAGTTTCAGTTTCAAAGCAAATATCACGTTGTATACGTCGGTAAGGAATGCTAAAATGTTTCTCAAGGTTAGCGTCTATGTTAGTTTTCTCTGAGCCAGACGGCGAACGTAGCTACCTGCGGTGCGAGACATTGTCTGCCTCTTTGTTGGCGCGCGTCGTTATTAGGATAGGAGACCTAACTTCTACAAATTCACCTTGTCGAGAGGGTCCTGCAATGTGTGAATCTCGCCAGTTCAGATGATATTCAGATCTGTCGTTATGTTTATATCGTCTGCCATCATGTCGGTAATTTCCGTAATTTCTTTCTTGTCGGTCATGTGGTGGAGAACTTCTCCCTGAGTCGTAACTGCACGGTGGACCGTTGTATCTGAAGTTATACTATCTGTCTCCCTTGATAATAATTGTTTTGGTTCCCCTATTGTCTGTTTCTATGGTTATCTCTGTCATATTCATTACTACGGAAATGTGATCTTTCTCTATGATTATTATTACTCTGCCAGTGGTTGTCTTAAGGGTGGTGTCTGTTTTGATCACGATTTGCGGTGTAAGAACAGCCTTGTCGTGTCTAGTTATTATTTCTTTCATCGCGGAATTGTGTCGGATGTGATCTGTAGTTGTTGTGTTCCTGTTTTCGCGTACCGCGATTGTCAGTGTCAATTTCCAATTCTTGTAACAGTCCCTGAAAAGCTTCAATGTCGTCTTTGCAATGTCCTGCCAAATAATATGTCGTAAATGTTCAGGCAATTTGATTAAGCAAATGCGGATGTGTTCTGAGGGGCTGTATGGGTTTGACAGGTACTGATTCTTGTGCAACATGTCTTCAAAATATTTCACAAGACGGGAAAATTCAGATTGTTCGAAATGTTTCATCGTTATGATGCTATGTTTTACTCGCTCTTGTGTAGCTTGAGACCAATATGATGAGAGGAAGGCATGATAAAATTCTCCTTCACTGCGACAATCGTGAATGACCGACCGCATTCTTACAGCTGGTTCATTCTCTAAATAGCCACACATAAATTGTAATCTGTGCTCTAATGACCAGTTGGGAGGAAAACAATGAGAGAATTGATGAAGCCATGGTTGTGGATGAATGTCGTTACCAGAAATCTTAAATGTTTTGAATTTACTTGTAGTAATGAACAGCTTATAGTCAAAATCATCATGTCGGTGAGTCACATATCGGTCATTGTTACTTCTTTTCGGCTGTTCCATCTCAAAATTCGGTGTACCTTGCCAATTTCTTTCATAATTTCCGAAGTGCCCTGTGTTATTATTTTCTGGCTGTTCTGTATTTCTATGTCCCTCTTCCTGTATTGGAGCGCGAGTGTCCTCTGAAATATGTAATTCTTGTATTGCTTGTGCCTACTGATCTTGTACTTCCCGAATTTCTCTTTCGTACTGTGTATTGATATGATCTTGATTTTGTTTGAATTTTCTAATTTGTTCATACTCTTCTGTGTCAGGGAAGGCTACGGGTCTTGTGTCATTCATATCATCATCTACCTTTGTAGATAAGTTAATGAACTGATCCCAAAGCTCGTCCACTTTCTCCGCTAATGAACTTATTTCCTCAGCGGGATTTTCTGAACCAAGTTTCAGAGTGTCCATTTTTGTTGAAATCGTATCTACTGTATCCTTTAAGTTTCCATGAGTTTTTACAAGTTGAATTACCGAATCGGTAGGTGCAACTGAGTCAATTTTAGCTTGCAAGGTGTCGTGATTTTCATTAACAGCAGTTTACAGTTCCTTTATGGCTGTTTCGTATTTCTGTAATGCATTTTCATGACGCGAAAAAGTAGGTTGGAAATGCTCACAAATTTGTGTTTTTACGTCATTACAGACTTTTTGACATTTCGATTAGATATTAAGTAACCCCCCCCATGAACCATGGACCTTGCCGTTGGTGGGGAGGCTTGCGTGCCTCAGCGATACAGATGGCCGTACCGTAGGTGCAACCACAACGGAGGGGTATCTGTTGAGAGGCCAGACAAACATGTGGTTCCTGAAGAGGGGCAGCAGCCTTTTCAGTAGTTGCAGGGGCAACAGTCTGGATGATTGACTGATCTGACCTTGTAACATTAACCAAAACGGCCTTGCTGTGCTGGTACTGCGAACGGCTGAAAGCAAGGGGAAACTACAGCCGTAATTTTTCCCGAGGACATGCAGCTCTACTGTATGATTAAATGATGATGGCGTCCTCTTGGGTAAAATATTCCGGAGGTAAAATAGTCCCCCATTCGGATCTCCGGGCGGGGACTACTCAAGAGGACGTCGTTATCAGGAGAAAGAAAACTGGCGTTCTACGGATCGGAGCGTGGAATGTCAGATCACTTAATCGGGCAGGTAGGTTAGAAAATTTAAAAAGGGAAATGGATAGGTTAAAGTTAGATATAGTGGGAATTAGTGAAGTTCGGTGGCAGGAGGAACAAGACTTTTGGTCAGGTGATTACAGGGTTATAAATACAAAATCAAATAGGGGTAATGCAGGAGTAGGTTTAATAATGAATAAAAAAATAGGAGTGCGGGTTAGCTACTACAAACAGCATAGTGAACGCATTATTGTGGCCAAGATAGACACAAAGCCCATGCCTACTACAGTAGTACAAGTTTATATGCCAACTAGCTCTGCAGATGATGAAGAAATAGATGAAATGTATGACGAGATAAAAGAAATTATTCAGGTAGTGAAGGGAGACGAAAATTTAATAGTCATGGGTGACTGGAATTCGTCAGTAGGAAAAGGGAGAGAAGGAAACATAGTAGGTGAATATGGATTGGGGGGAAGGAATGAAAGGGGAAGCCGCCTTGTAGAATTTTGCACAGAGCATAACTTAATGATAGCTAACACTTGGTTCAAGAATCATGAAAGGAGGCTGTATACATGGAAGAAGCCAGGAGATACTGACAGGTTTCAGATAGATTATATAATGGTAAGACAGAGATTTAGGAACCAGGTTTTAAATTGTAAGACATTTCCTGGGGCAGATGTGGACTCTGACCACAATCTATTGGTTATGAACTGCAGATTGAAACTGAAGAAACTGCAAAAAGGTGGGAATTTAAGGAGATGGGACCTGGATAAACTGAAAGAACCAGAGGTTGTAGAGAGTTTCAGGGAGAGCATAAGGGAACAATTGACAGGAATGGGGGAAAGAAATACAGTAGAAGAAGAATGGGTAGCTCTGAGGGATGAAGTGGTGAAGGCAGCAGACGATCAAGTAGGTAAAAAGACTAGGGCTAATAGAAATCCTTGGGTAACAGAAGAAATATTGAATTTAATTGATGAAAGGAGAAAATATAAAAATGCAGTAAATGAAGCAGGCAAAAAGGAATACAAACGTCTCAAAAATGAGATCGACAGGAAGTGCAAAATGGCTAAGCAGGGATGGCTAGAGGACAAATGTAAGGATGTAGAGGCTTGTCTCACTAGGGGTAAGATAGATACTGCCTACAGGAAAATTAAAGAGACCTTTGGAGAGAAGAGAACCACTTGTATGAATATCAAGAGCTCAGATGGAAACCCAGTTCTAAGCAAAGAAGGGAAGGTAGAAAGGTGGAAGGAGTATATAGAGGGTTTATACAAGGGAGATGTACTTGAGGACAATATTATGGAAATGGAAGAGGATGTAGATGAAGACGAAATGGGAGATAAGATACTGCGTGAAGAGTTTGACAGAGCACTGAAAGACCTGAGTCGAAACAAGGCCCCAGGAGTAGACAACATTCCACTAGAACTACTGATGGCCTCGGGAGAGCCAGTCATGACAAAACTCTACCATCTGGTGAGCACGATCTATGAGACAGGCGAAATACCCTCAGACTTCAAGAAGAATATAATAATTCCAATCCCAAAGAAAGCAGGTGTTGACAGGTGTGAAAATTACCGAACTATCAGTTTAATAAGTCACAGCTGCAAAATACTAACGCGAATTCTTTACAGACGAATGGAAAAACTGGTAGAAGCTGACCTCGGGGAAGATCAGTTTGGATTCCGTAGGAATGTTGGAACACGTGAGGCAATACTGACCTTACGACTTATCTTGGAAGAAAGATTAAGAAAAGGCAAACCTACGTTTCTAGCATTTGTAGACTTAGAGAAAGCTTTTGACAATGTTGACTGGAATACTCTCTTTCAAATTCTGAAGGTGGCAGGGGTAAAATACAGGGAGCGAAAGGCTATTTACAATTTGTACAGAAACCAGATGGCAGTTATAAGAGTCGAGGGGCATGAAAGGGAAGCAGTGGTTGGGAAAGGAGTGAGACAGGGTTGTAGCCTCTCCCCGATGTTATTCAATCTGTATATTGAGCAAGCAGTAAAGGAAACAAAAGAAAAATTCGGAGTAGGTATTAAAATTCATGGAGAAGAAGTAAAAACTTTGAGGTTCGCCGATGACATTGTAATTCTGTCAGAGACAGCAAAGGACTTGGAAGAGCAGTTGAACGGAATGGACAGTGTCTTGAAAGGAGGATATAAGATGAACATCAACAAAAGCAAAACGAGGATAATGGAATGTAGTCAAATTAAGTCGGGTGATGCTGAGGGAATTAGATTAGGAAATGAGACACTTAAAGTAGTAAAGGAGTTTTGCTATTTAGGGAGTAAAATAACCGATGATGGTCGAAGTAGAGAGGATATAAAATGTAGACTGGCAATGGCAAGGAAAGCGTTTCTCAAGAAGAGAAATTTGTTAACATCGAGTATAGATTTAGGTGTCAGGAAGTCGTTTCTGAAAGTATTTGTATGGAGTGTAGCCATGTATGGAGGTGAGACATGGACGATAACTAGTTTGGACAAGAAGAGAATAGAAGCTTTCGAAATGTGGTGCTACAGAAGAATGCTGAAGATAAGGTGGGTAGATCACGTAACTAATGAGGAGGTATTGAATAGGATTGGGGAGAAGAGAAGTTTGTGGCACAACTTGACTAGAAGAAGGGATCGGTTGGTAGGACATGTTTTGAGGCATCAAGGGATCACAAATTTAGCATTGGAGGGCAGCGTGGAGGGTAAAAATCGTAGAGGGAGACCAAGAGATGAATACACTAAGCAGATTCAGAAGGATGTAGGTTGCAGTAGGTACTGGGAGATGAAGAAGCTTGCACAGGATAGAGTAGCATGGAGAGCTGCATCAAACCAGTCTCAGGACTGAAGACCACAACAACAACAACATTAAGTAACCCAGCAGTTAAACCTTGACGTGTTTGTTCAAGTGTGGTGTCTCACTTTTAAAGCTGTTGCTGTGACTGTTTTAGATTTTGTTCCATTGCATCTAACTGTTGCTGTGTTTGTCCCTGGTGTTGTTCCATTGTTTCTAACTTTTGCAGATTCTGTTCCATTGTGTCTAACTTTTGAAGATTTTGTTCCACTGTGTCTAACTTTTGAAGCTTTTGTCTCATTTGTTGCATTAATTGTAATAAAAATGCACTTGTGTCTGAAACATGTTCCTCAGTGCTATTCGGCAGTGTATTTGAACCGGCAATATTCGCATTTCGAAAAGCAGAAAATGTGTCTTGACTCATTTGAGAAAACGGTGAGAACCCAAAACCTGAATCTACAGTATTTGCAAGATTGTGTCCTGTCATTTCGGATTGCTGAGGTGAGCTGTTGCCGACCGATCGATCGATAAGGCTTCCCTGTTCACCAATTGTTTCACTGTCTACATCATTATTTGCCGCCCACTTCATTTCCCTATGCACAATTACCAAATTACTATGTTGAACATTAGTTAATTCATTACACGGCGGCGCTAACACACTGTTTTCGTCTTCACTGTCATTTCCCAGTTTAACATAGCACTGAAAATAATATCTCGTTAATTGCAAGCGCAGCTGCGAAATACTTGGTGCAAATCTACATGCATGCCACAACTGTTTTACTGTACAACAATGAAAAACTACAACTACAAAGGGAATTCTCTCTATAATTACGCGCTAGTAATAAACAATAGCTACACTAATTACACAAACTATAAGAAAAAATCAGAAGATTCCAGTGACGTACCCTCGGCTAAGGGTCGACATATGAAACGACCCCTTAGAAAAATTTCTGAATGATTGTGCTGATAAACCTCTTACGTTATTTGATTTTCAAACAGCTGAGCAGAACTCAGACATATCTCTCTTAACTTATTCTGATCAACACTAAACTGACACACAATAATTTTAGCGCAACGCAATCTGACTTTCAATAATCTGTACAAAAGAATGGCTCTGACTAACAATAACCTATACTTTTCATGAATCACTTACCTCACAAAAATCTTCGTTACTCGAACTACCGCAATACAGCGAGCGCCACTACTGCCAGCTAAACAAAAAATTCTAGCTACTGAAGGCACATACTACCGATAGGCATAATTAGCAAATGAAAGATTTTGAGAGAGAACAAACTATGTATTTACCGTAATAGTGTTCGAAAGTCATATATATATATATATATATATATATATATATATATATATATATATATATATATATCAGTTCATGATATCCAGTATTACAAAATTACTCTTTCTGGCGGACACACGTCCAGGTCACCCGCTCTCAAAACTCCCCCATCTCACTCCCCACATCCACCACTGATGACGGCTCACCTCCAACTGCGCAACGCTACGCGCTGTTCACATCCAACTGCCCAACACTACAATAGCGAATATTTCAACAATGCCAACCAGCTACAGACAGCACACAGCACAGCCAGTGATTTTCATGCAGAGCGCTACGAGGCGTTACCAATATAAAAACCTAAACAGCCTACTTACAACATATACACCGACCAATATGCCGGAGATCAACGGCAGAGAAGAATACAGGAAAAGATTAGAGTGTCAGCAGTGGAGCCGACAGAAGGAAAGGACACTGAAGATCTCGGAAGAAGAGCGGGAGAGAAGAAGAGAAAGAATGAAGAGGTTCTGGAAGAAGAAGAGAAAAATGCAGTCCATAAAGGGGCTACCCGTGGTTCTTACGGAGACCGTAACGCAAGAAGAAGGAGAAGAAGAAGTACTGTCGTAAGTCTACAGTTAACGATACATGACAGGATACGAAATGAGAAGGTATGGAAGCAAACGGAGGAAACGTGTTCCAACTGTAGAGAGTATAGCGCTTCAGTGGCATTGAGCCGCGATAAAAATTGCTGTTTTGAAGAGCGCGCCGCAGCGCGTTGTATGAAGCAGTCGCCCTCCGTTTCTGGCGGTGGCGCCGCTGTGGCAGTCGCAGCTTTGGTGCGTCCCTCTGGTGGGAAATGGGAAAGGTTGCCTGTTCAAGTATATTTAAGGGGCGCGATGAGCTCACCAGTTGGTCAGTCTGGGTGGGTCTGGATTCAGTCTGGGGTCAGTCTCTCGTCCCCAGCCTGCTAGTCTGTCTCTCGTCCGAATTTGTGGCGCAGTGAGAACTCAAGGAGTGATCGCCCGGTCGGGGGCTTAGTTCCTGCATCTGAGTCTGCAAGTTAGGCCGCCAGTCTGCTCGAGTTGCTCAGGCAGCGGTCATTGGCGATTGGATCGATCGGTTGGTCGGTCGCGCACTGAGACACAAGATGACTTGTCCGCCTTGAGTGTATGCACATGTGAGTTCGCCACGTGAGTCCAGTGTGCCGTGCCGTATAGCGAGGGGTAGTGACTTCGCGGCCGACACGAGGGCAACGAGAGTCAACCCACGACATCGGTCTGGCTGGTGCGAGTTGCGACGCCGTGAGACGGGAGATCGGCGTGCATTCCTGCGTCCGTTGAAGCGGCTGGCAGCGGACGGTTCGGGAGAGCGTTTTGGGGTTGCTGCGCCAGTTCTTCGCCAGAAATCGTTGTTTATTAGAAGTTAACTGATTGGTGACATGTTGTTTCATTGACTTGTTAAATTATACTTGTTTTTTTTTTTTTTTTTTTTTTTTTTTTTGGTGAGGTCACCAGCCGCTTTATATTGAGGTCGTCCCATCATTCTTCTCCGTTTGCCCACTCGCGGGAAGGTGGTTGTTTATGAATTGGGTGGTTTGTTTTTCCCTTGTGGAGTAGGGGCGGGTTAGAGCAACCTGCGGTTCGGGTTGTTCGGTAATCTCCCTATCAATCTGCCGTACGTTAATAGCTGCCTCTGTCATGTTTGTCGGATTCGGTGTGTTAACGAATTTATTGCTTGAAGTGTTACGGCCTAATTCCTGAAATATGTTTTTATCTTGCCTATCATCTTGAGAGGGGGTATATGTGTACTGTAGAACATGTTTGGCCAACCTTGTATAATTTTATGTAAGATTGGATTTCATGGGCTTTTATTTAAAGTGTCATTTTAGTATATAAAATTGCCACCCTTCCACCGTAAGACTTTTCTTAGAAGTTAAAATCAAGTGGCACTTTCGGTGGCAAGTTAATCTTTTAATTTTAGTGTTTTGTACCATTTCCATCCCTCCTCCGGGGAGCATAGTTTGTGTGCTTGTGTGAATTGTTAAAACTTTTACTTTAAGGTAATCTGGTGTGTTGCAGATTTGCGTCTGTGTAGTTTTTCAGAGGTTGTTGTGAGCGGTCCTGACTACGGCCGTGTCAAAAGGGAGCGGCAAGGTTCCCAGCTCGAAAGCTCATACACTCAAAAATTTGTTTCTTTCTGCCTCTGAATAAATTGTAACTTGATATTTAGAGGATGCTTTCTGCTTATAATTCTAAACCTGTTTCTTAAAAAAAAGCTTTAGGAATTAAATTCCCATTTTAAAAGCAATTTCATTTTGATTTCATCAGTTACTCCCTGGCAACTACTTCCACGCTCACATAGTGTGATTAAATGTGTTAATGTTCTTGATGAATCGCTAGTAAATGAAGCTAATTCTTAAGAACATGTTTTGAAAGTAAATTCACGGTTCAGGCATGGGTACGTACAGAGAATGCCCAACCACAGGTGGCCAAGGAAGATTCTAATCCTGCAGCCGTCCGAAAGAAGGAGGAGAGGAAAGCCATCGGTAAAACGGAAAAAAATTCATACAGAATGCAATGGAAGAAAGAAATGTAAGACCAAATAACTGGAACAAATCAAGCATTTTGAAGTCGAAAACGGCTAAGGTGAAACGCCGAAGAATAGGAAGTTATCGAAGTATTAACGCTGCTATTTCCCGCTACAGCAGTATACTTCAAAAGCTGTTGAACTACAAACAGAGAGAGCGCTCTCCTGTCCCCATGGTGAAGAGAATAAATCGGTTATATGTGACAGGGATGTTGAATGCATGCATAACGTACGATGAGGAAAATACATATTCACACATTTTACCGCTGTAAGATCGTACTCGCGTGACATGCGGGATACTTCGCCTGCGAAATCGTGTAATAGCTGATCTCGTCACTTGGTAACGTACCGTGTCTTGTCTGTACCTGTGTTTTTGTTCTTCTTGCATGATCGGTTTGATTCTTTTTGCATGGTCGGTTTACGGTATACTGAGGAGAGAGTCTTTTTCTCACCTTTCTAAATGGGCCCTATTGTCCTTACTTAAGGGCTGATGAATTATGTCTGACAGCAAGCTCCTTCCAGAAACTGGTGGAAATAAACTTTGGAACAGCCCTACAGGAAGGTGCTCTTTGCTGAAAAGTCCTTAACAGCATGAGCAACAAACGTAAAGTGTAGGCTTGTGAGACTGTTGGTGCTGATCCGTGGGAACATTTAAACTCAGCGGACCCCATCGTGCTGTTCGAGAGGAGCAGGCTATGTGACGGTACTGCATTTCACCCTCTCCTTTTTCTCAACATCATCCAACTCATACGTGACATCGCACTGCACTCACACCGATTACTCACCTACACTTAAACAATAAATAATGCTGAGAATTTACGACGGAGAAGTGTCTAGGAAGGACTGAAAACATTTTTCCAATTCCTGCCCTTCGGGGTCTCCCCACCAATCATACCATAGAACTTTTTTTTACCCTGTGTCAATTTTAACCCCGTGTCGCGGATCAGAGTGAGGTTGGTGACCATTATTTACGATTATTTTACGACTAGAACAGTGCGGTTACGTCAACAAATGTTTTCTTGTAAACCTGCGCACTAGTGCGGCGCATGATTTCTCTTTCGCTGAGGACGTGTACATCCAGGCAACAGCCGCGAGTGAGTCACCTTGACTCGCAATTTACACTCCCCACCACAGCTGCCAGAACCACCAAAGGGAAACGCAATCAAGCAATCAATTATTCACGTTGCATATCGATTAAAGTGTACCGTAGCGAAGTATAGGTCGGTCACTATGCAACATATGGGACTTAACTGCGTTCTCGGTTCTTCTGATAGCTCCCTGTCAGCAGTCCAGTCAGGACTAAAATGACCGCACTGGAGGCTGATGTTCCCGTCCGGCTGTCTTAATTTGGATTTTCCAAGGATTCGAATACATCGGTTAAGGCAAATATCGGAACGGTTCCTTTGGAAAGGATACGGTCGAAATGCTTCAACATCCATCGCCATCCTCGGTCGCTAATGAAATCGACATCGACGGTTGATTAACCTCTTACATTCCGTTCATGTTTTTCCTAGTCTGGATGTAGTGCAACTTCAGGAGTTCATGAAAAATAGCCCCAGTTACTTATTTCCATAACTAGTCCCGGATGTTTCGAAAAGGTTCAGCCTATTTAACAAGGCTTTAAATCTCTTACATGAATGAAGATCGAAGCTCTGAGTGATTCTCAACTTACAGATTGAAGCGAGAAGTTTATCTTGGCAGTACTTGTGTAAGTTTTGTTGGTAGGGGCCTCCGTTGTCCCGCTAGATTATTCGCTTGCTGGATATGGTGCAGATCTGAGGTTTTCACCAGTACTGTGAAAACTTGCTGAAAATTATATTTCTTTAGCAGGACGGACCACCACCAGTCGGGAACTGCCTCAATATGGATCAGTCGTAATGGAAGTATGTATCTCGCGTTACGTCATTGGCCTCAAAGTCTAACGGTCCACTGAGAACGTATTTGTCCGAGTGACAGGTTGACCATAAGGTCATACGACCACAGCCGACCGATGAAGTCCGAGCGCTGCATCTGAATAATATTCACATCAGGACTAGCTGCCAGTCGGACGTGTGGCAACTGAAGAACTGCCCATCGCCTCATCCCCATTTCTTCTTTGTATAAATTTGTTGTATTTTCTTCGAAAAACCTCCCTTAAATTATGCCATTTACTCTTTATCACATCATCTGAAATAAAAGGAAACGAAAAACAAGAAATTTAAAACAATACAAATAATATCTTTTGATAAATGAAGAACCACAGCAGCTGCTAAAGATCCTTTATTGAAAGCACGGGTTTCGAAACTTATAGCTGCATCCTCTGGTAAACATAATCAAATCATATAAAATCCACGTCAGGGTTAAAAGGACAACCCAACATTCTCCGTCCGTTTAACCTTAGTCTGGATTGTTTTTGAATAGATTATGTACAATGGAGGCTGCATCTATAAGTCGCAAAACTGGTCGTTTCCAAAAAGGATAATATAAGAGCTGTTGATGTTCTTCATTTATTAAAATGTACTTCCACAGCTAAGGCTGCCTGGAGTAGAAAGCGTTTTTTAATACGTCTAATAAACGTGACCCTGTCAAGAATAGTATTAGCAACTAGTAACAGTGTATTACATTCAACAGTCATGCCATTATTGTTGAGATTTTTGATTTTGCGAGGGACTGTCTCGCTGAAACAACTTATTAATTGCACGGAGCACTTGGTCGTCACGTTTACGTGATGCTGACTATCAGCAGGATCATCTTAAGATGACTAAGCCGGGAAAGCGTTACACATTCTTTGCCATTGTTTGCTTAAGGAATATGCCAACCGATCTTCCAAAATATTAGGATATCTATTTAGAATATCAGATGTTACTGTTGATAGAATAGCGAAGGGGCATGCTAGGCAATTTTGGATGGTCTGCACGCTTTTTACATACCTTTTCTCAAAGAAGACGATGTCATGTCACTAGTGAAAGGTTTTCGGGAGAATTGTGTGGGGTGTATAGTTGGCAAGCATGTGGGAATAAGGAATCCATGTTCAGAAATTATGAGCAGATTTCCTTTGTCTGTTGGCTTACATGCTGCAGCTGGTCAAGAGCACAACTTTCTAGCTATACACATAGGGGCATATGGCAAAACGAGCGACGGTGGCGTAATCTCTCATTCGAGCCCTTGTAATATACCTCAAGAGGAAGCGCTTGGTGGTGAAAAACGTTCTTTCAGGAGCGAACAATATTGTATCTTACATTCTCTGGAGGGTTAAAGGCTGTCTGGTAAGAACCTACATGATGAGGCGATTACCAGTCTCAACGCTCGGTCCAATGAAAAGTTTTCAAAAAGCGTCTCTCTTAGATTCTAAAAGTGATAGAATTTGCGTTTGGAGTTACGACCTGTAAAAACAGATGGCTGCAAAGGAATACTAAATTGTAAAACCTATTAATGTTGATATTATAGTGACATGTATTTGCTTGTTATTCAACATCGTAATTGACAGGGTCAGGAAAGAACCAGTAATTGTACTTTTGCCAGCAAACACAGTCGACAGAAACATACGTTTCTGTTGACGAGAGCTATGGTGTCAGCACAGCGTATACCATCTGAGACACAATTATGACGTCCTCTTGCACAGACGACTGCTCGAATGAAACCGGTTTGAGTTCTTTACAAAAACATCGTTTTATAAAGTGGACGTATGTCGGAAGGTGCTGTTTTCAATTTTGTTTTTAAATACAATTACAACAATTACAAGAATTGTTTTAAGCGCTCATTCAAATGGTTCAAATGGCTCTGAGCACTATGGGACTCAACATCTTAGGTCATAAGTCCCCTAGAACTTAGAACTACTTAAACCTAACTAACCTAAGGACATCACACACACCCATGCCCGAGGCAGGATTCGAACCTGCGACCGTAGCAGTCCCGCGGTTCCGGACTGCAGCGCCAGAACCGCTAGACCACCGCGGCCGGCAAGCGCTCATTGAGTGACACTGTACGTCTGTGTAGACTGTAGATACCAGTAAAAATGTCACGTATTCAAAAATCTGACAGCACAATATTATGTTTTCTGCTAAGTTAAAATTAGCTTATTGCTTACCTTCTATTTCATGTCCTCTGCAACTTTTACCCACAGTTTCCTCTTTAACTAGCGACGTCCATACGTCGCATCTTGCACATTGCACAATGGTGTGTTCTCATTCACAAAACATATAACCTCGATAATTAAGTAAGAAACAAACCCTGACAAAGACAACAACAGGCAGTCGCTGCAGTGTGTACGTCCGACTACATCGAACTAATCCCATTTCACTGGGACCCGTACGCCAGCTGGCGGTGTACTGTCGCATGCGGCCGATTTGGTCGTGTACAGTGGACACGTGTGAGTACGCTACATGTCTTGGGATTAGCCTGTAGTGTCCGGCCGTATACGGCCGTCCGGCTAGTCGGGCGAGTACGCTTCTAGTAGAGGCTCAGCTTAAGGCCACCTTATCTAGCGGCACGTGGTTCTTTTTTCATAAGATTTTCCGGAAGATTCCGTCAATGTACTTCTCTTCTCAATAATTTTGTGTGAGGTGCGATGCCGCACATCGACAGCAGTGAAAGCGGTGACGCGAGCCTTGTTCATAAAAGTGTGGTACGGATGTAACGATTTTGAATGATAAATGAAAAGGATATATACAGGGTATATCATACTTAATGGCGTAAACGCATACAGTTGAAAGTACAAGATACTAGAAGCAAAAAAGTCTCAGTAAACATAGGGTCGAAAATGCGTACCTTAAGAGCTACGAGTAATTTTTCGATACTGTGTAACAAATCTCTTCTACTACAAAAAATGGTTCAAATGGCTCTGAGCACTATGGGACTCAACTTCTGAGGTCATTAGTCCCCTAGAACTTAGAACTAGTTAAACCTAACTAACCTAAGGACATCACGCACATCCATGCCCGAGGCAGGATTCGAACCTGCGACCGTAGCGGTCTTGCGGTTCCAGACTGCAGCGCCTTTAACCGCACGGCCACTTCGGCCGGCCTCTTCTACTACAAGTTCTTTGGTTTACAGATTTTGGGAACTGGAAGTATGGACCAAAACAAGAAACAAATGTCCAGCAAACATGTGCTCTAAAACGTATACCTTAAAAGTTACGCTCACTTGATCATTAGAAGAGTTGTGTTTCAAAGTAGCAAAGATTAACAAATTCTCATAGCTCTTGAAGAATGCATTTTAGAGCACAAGTTTACTGGACACGTTTTTATGCCAGATTCAACACTGGTAAGATGGTAGGATCATGGCCTATTGATATTTATACTGAAATTTACCTTCAAAATGGCTGTAAATGGCTCTGAGCACTGTGGGACTTAACATTTGAGGTCATCAGCACCCTAGAACTTAGAACTACTTAAACGGAACTAACCTACGGACATCAGACGCATCGATGCCCGAGGCAGGATTCGAACCTGCGACCGTAGCGGTCGCGCAGTTCCAGATTGAATCGTCTAGAACCACTCTGCTACAACGGCCGGCTTGAATTTTGTTGCTAGCACTGGTCAAGATGTGTCCATTGTCATGTGAATACGGAATGATTGGTTTCAGGAGGGCCACACTCAATTCCAGACAGGATGTCAACAGCTCTAACTAACTAGAGCCTGAGAGGAGAGACAAACTGTTCGCTAGGCTGTGCTGCACTGTACAACCACGTCATGTATCGAGGTGAGTCAGAAAATTGGCTTCTGTATAGCAAGTTAAATACCCACATGTGCGGTGTGATGACGTCTGGAGCACCGCGAACTGATAGCACGGCGATCATTGTTCGGTCCTGCTTGATGCGGCAGTGGACAAAGATTCACTGACAGCTGTGCCCCCAATGACAATGCTGCACACGGGGACGGCAGAAGGTTACGTTTTCTGAAAAGTTTCGTTCTGTGTATGGTATATGATATGCTTCTGTGGAGACTCTGAGGAGAACTATCTTCATAGTTGCCCAGCACCTAATGGTGTGGTTTGCTCTTGGATACACAACACAGTCACTTCAGGTTATCACAGAGGTAATTTGTACAGCAACTGTTACATTACACATCAAAAGCCTAATGGTTTTGTGACATAAGCACTAGATCAAAGTGCAAGGAGATACACTGGATACTTTCTTGGACAGCTACAAGTTTGTAACAAGGAACAGAGCACAAATAAAATCACACCACCATCTGCTTCCAAAAAATGACTGGTAGACGTGCACTTGAGGTTGAGAGAGGTCACATACCCCTTGGAAAAAACATATGAAGTTTGTTTATACAGATGGAACAATCAATAGAGATGGATTGTAACGACGAGATATAAGAGACGAAATGACACCACATATGATTTAATAGTAGAAAGACGGCGAATTCTGGAGAGACATGGTGACAAGGAGAAATCGTCGTACTTTCACTATTTCTGTGTTCACGAGGAACCCGGAACTTTTTTTTAAATTCTAAACGTAGTACTCTCTCCCAGTACATTCACGTTGCAAGTTAAG
This sequence comes from Schistocerca nitens, assembly GCF_023898315.1. NCBI lineage: Eukaryota > Metazoa > Arthropoda > Insecta > Orthoptera > Acrididae > Schistocerca > Schistocerca nitens. Next base: position 975,721,413 of record NC_064614.1, on the reverse strand, counting down.
TGAGTGGGAATCGTGAGCTAGTTTGTATGCAGTGTAAAATGGTATGATTACAGAAACAAATGGGGATGCACGGGATTCACATACTGACGTTAGTACACATGAAATCACGACAAGCTCGGTGATCACAGGTGTCATATAATTTACGCAAATAAGTAAGATTAGCACCTAATATTTTGCTAAGTGCTTGTCTAATTTTTAAAACCATTTATCCTAAATTTAATCTTTTTTTTTTAATTGTTCCCTCCAACAGTATAAGTTTGGATGGGGATTAACTGCTTTTTAGAGGGGAATGAACACATTTTGCAGAGAAATGATGCAGATGCTGCTCATATCTCATCACTGTGGTCAGGTAGGTTACGTCTTGCTCTCCATATCTCTATCTCAGGGCTCCTCTGTATCGTGATCAGTCAGTGAGATCCTGTCACCAACCAATGATTTTATTCTTCAACGTTATACCAGCATACATTATTATTATTATTTAAATGAGCAGTTATATACTTGCTACTAAGTGGATCTGGATCGTATTAAAATGATTTCCCTGCATTAGTATGCATTTTGAGTAACACCATGCATACAAAAAAAATCATATCTACACAGCCCTTGGCCTGAGGTATCCAAATCGCAGCCGACGTGAACAAAAAATAGTGCAATTACATCCACACTTACATGATATGGCCGAAAGTGGTTTCCCCGGAAGTCTTTACTCATAGGAGTTTGCTACAAACATGCATTATCCACTCAACTAGGTTTGACATTTGGGGATCTAATGCAAAATATTATCCTCCATCTACAATTTTAATCACCTAACATGGAAATCGATTACACAAATTCGTGGTCGTATTTTCGATAGATCGATTTATAAACACCCATCGCAGAGTGCTCTTGGCACAAACACTTGGATTTTTACAACATTTGTACCCAGCACTGGTACAAATTTTAGTTATTCCTTCAGCCTACATCATTATCCTAGGTAAATGTGAGGTTCTATATGTCTCAGGAATATCTGCTGTTTATGATTAATATTTCTGTTATTTTTTAGACATAGATGTTCAGTTGTTTGTTTATAGACGATACGCTCTGAATTATTGGGATTTGATTATGCCTAGCAAGTTCTCGTAGTGATTTTCATTAACTATAACTGTCCATGTTTTGTTGATATAGTGGTAACTCACAAACGTTACTGCGTTACTAGGCGTCCCCATCTCAGGCTGCGACTCATCCAGCAGTGGCTGTGGCCATTCAACCGGCGGCCACTTGAAATAGGCACAATTAAGGCTCATCAGCTAGCCATACCGTCCGTTCCAGAATCGGGCGCTAGGAACAGCACTCGCTTCCATGCAGCGAGTCTGTGACACACATGCGCACGTCGATGCACACAGCGTGCCAACTGGGGCCCATTTCTACTACGGCGGGTTACTTAGGCCGTAGGCCGATTTCCACGAATCACTTTGCTTGATGCACAGCTAGGATCGTGTTCTTGTACTCTGTGCTACGACTATCTTAGATAGTCTACGCTACAATCTTGGATCTACCCCTGGACCAATGTTTGGCAGTGCTTGTACTTTTGGTGTTACTAAATAAGTCTTGCCACTACAGGTTGTTTCACTGTATACTAGTCACAACAGATATAGGCATTAGACTAGTCAATTTTCCTCTAATAATATTCCAAACATTATTTTACCTGTATGCTGATACGATTCTATAGGATGTTCCATTTATATGATGACCGGCTGCCCTGGGTATTGCAGGCCAGTCATAGAAGCCGCGCCTGCCGGTCGAATGGGTCCCCCCTTTTTGTGAGGGTTTTAGCCCGAAGGCAGCACAGACATACGCGCCTTGTCGGCCATTCGAGCAGTGAGACAGGCGTCACAAGTGTCGTTAACAGTGAACGCAACAATGGCAAAAGCGAATTATTCAATTCCACAACGAGTGTTTATTTATTATTCATATGTGAGTACAGAGTCCGTTGGTAGTGGTCGGAGATATTTGAACAGTAGTTTCCATATTTTCGAGTTCCGAGTCGTGAAGCAGTTACAAATTAGCGAATAAATTTCATAAAACGGGAAGTGTTCAAGATAAGAACCGTAAACGACGATGTGCAGAGCTCACAGACAAAAATGGCTCTGAGCACTATGGGACTTAACATCTTAGGTCATCAGTCCCCTAGACTTAGAACTACTTAAACCTCACAAACCTAATGACATCACACACATCCATGCCCGAAGCAGGATTCGAACCTGCGACCGTAGAAGTCCCGCGGTTCCGGACTGAAGCGCCTAGAACCGCACGGCTACCGCGGCCGGCAGCTCACAGACGCTCATGTCGATGACATTGCGTATCATCTGGAAACTTCCGCTAAAAAGTGTCTTAGACGTTTTTCGCAGCAAACACAAATATCATACACCTCTGTACAAAGAGGTGCGAAGCTGCTTGGGCTTAGGCCCCATAAAGTAACAGTAGTACCAGAACTTCGACCTAGTGATGCTGCGCACAGGTATAAGTTTTGCGAATAAGTTGTAAGACAAGTGCATGACAGTGAAATGGATCATTACCTCATTCTGTTTACATATCATGCTTGATTCCATTTACACGGGTATGTTAGTTCCCGAAAATTTCGGCACTGGAGCGCAAACAGACATGTTGTGCTACACGAGGAACCCCTTCATGAGCAGAAATTAAGGTTGCGGTGTGCAGTTACTGGTGACAGAGTAATAGCCCAAATATTTTTAATGACAGGCTAATATAGATTAATCAATATCTCAATTAATTCAATATCTCAGAGAGGATTACAGCGTGTGATTAATAATTTCACTAGTAGATGTCAGAAATACGTGGAAAATAATGGCAGGCAGTACCAGTATCTCCATCCGTGACATGGGTGAGTAGAAAATGTATTTGCTTGTATTTTTAATGTAGTCATGTCGTACCGCAGCAGAAGATGTGCGCCACGGCATTAGATAGCCGGGCAACGGAGAGCTCGCTGCTCGGCATCTACAACGCCGCACAAGTGGTCATCAGATAAATGGAACACCCGGTATTATTATCATATAAATACTAAGTTTAATGAACAAATTTACTGTACACGTAAGAAAGTGTCCTTCGACACCCAAAAACTCCGTCACATTAGTTTCACTATTTCGTCGGCTTGCTGAGTAGGAAAAATTAATTGTGTCTCACTATTTTCGGTATAAGCGATGAAATTTTACTTTAATCATTGAGAAACAGGATAGTTGACCAAGATGTAAAGACTTGTTGAAGTTTAGGCCTGTATGCGGTAGAGCAGTGGCTCGGAGATCGTAAGGGTAAGGAAGAGTATCAGCTGTGTCCTTTGTAACGAAATCATGTCCGCATTCAATTGTGCACTCTATTACATAAATGGAAGGTAGAGGGGGAAGAAAGGAAAGGGAAGGGATAGTACTGATGATATCAGCTACATCAGGACTTTCTGTGGAATCAGTATGTAACACCGAGAATGCGGATAAAAGAGCTTCGGCACCATTCAAAATTTTCGCCCTTTAATATCTGTTGATAGCTTGCACTATATTTCTAAACTGTAAGCTTTATAACAGAAATTATGTTTAAAACGTAATCGACGTAACAGTGTGTTTATTTCTAACTGTATGTCATTTATTGTAATTACAATGAAAATATTGTAAATTGCTGGGTAATAGCCAAGGGAACTTTATTTAATGTGTCGATAGCAACGACGAAACTGTAGCAGCCGTGCCGTCGTTTATCTTTGCGTATGGAGAGTGTTAAGTCGCGTTGCGAGCAGGGAGGAATCAGAGCAGCTTGAGTTATGAAAGAGTACGGAAGTGTTTGTTGGGCGCTCCCGCAGACACGTGTAGATGCGCCTGATTCGCTAACCCGCGAGTATGGGGCGTACGGTAGGAGTGGGCAGGTGGAGGAAGCTGCAATTCCAACTATTGCTTGTCCCATAATTATCCGTCGCTCTGCACACGACTCGGGGTTCTTCTCGAACAGAAGCAGCAGCAACAACGACAGCTCAGCATTGTCGTCGGCTACATTCTTCGTCGTCCGCACAGCGACAACATCGTAAGACAGTTGAGTAAAAAATTATAAACGTACGTCGGCATTACCCAGCAACATTTCTTTCACAAAGTACGGATAACCTGAATAATAGCTTGCACTAGTTAAAACTTGTACAGCACCAGGGTTTGACGCGCGGTGTGGCCGCGTGGTTTGAGGCGTCATGTCACTGATCGCGCGGCCCCTCCCGCCGAAGGTTCGAGTCCTCCCTCGGGCATGGGTGTGTGTGTTGTTCATAGCATAAGTTAGTTTAAGTAGTGTGTAAGTGTAGGGACCGATGACCTCAGCAATTTGGATCCTTAGGAATTCGCACACATTTGAACATTTTGAGCACCTGACTTATCATTGTCCTCAGACAGTATTACCAAGCACGTTGCAATCACCGAGTGTGGCAAGAATATGAAAATTGATTAACTATTTACTGCTAGTTTTGTGTGTTTGCTAACGACCAGTTTAAGTCTAAATTTTCTTCCTCAGTAACTGTTCATTCTTGTATTGCATGACAGAGACTACTTAAATGAGGTAAAATTTCGCTGGCAAAACTAATAAATAAAGATTCAGCACAAATAAAGACTCCGTAATTTCATTTATTCTGTATTTAGCTTAGCGAGTGGGTCTCTGCTGGCTTGGTATGTATTTCATTGTTGTTATTTTATAAGTAAAATCAGTTGCTCATTTCCTTAAAGAAAATTTAGTTCAATCTTTCAAAAATCAAAAGTAAATTGCTTTCCTTTCTGTAAATGTTGCATTACATTACAATGAGGTTACTGAAAGTCATTTTTTACACAACACAGTTTAAGTTAAGCCGGTCATTTATTGAACGAGTAACTTCATTTCATTTCACTTTCAAAATTTAGTATTTCAGAATAAATAACTGCATCACACACACCCATGCCCGAGGCAGGATTCTAACCTGCGACCGTAGCGGTCGTGCGGTTCCAGACTGAAGAGGCAAGAACCGCTCGGCCACAGCAGCCTGCAGTTTCTTGCCTTATCAGTGATTTTTGTAGTAAACATTACGTGGTACCCATTTTCCCCCCTGTGCGGTTCGTGAGCGATACACTGTATTCCCCCAATTTCAAAATGACCATCAGTATTTATCTTAAGTTTAAAATATATTCTCCCTTCAGAAGCGTCTGTTGTACACTTTTTTTGAACTAACGGGCTTTATTTTCCTTCGGTAACTATGGCCTTAATCACTGTAAAATTTCACTAGTCATATCCGATATTGTCAGTTATATATCAATCCAGTAAGCCGATTAGGAAGTGGGAGGTTACAAGCAGCTTCTTGTCAAAATATGTTCCAGACTGGGACTCGAACCAAGGATCTGCTGCTTACTGGGCAGTTGTGTTAACCACTATGTAACCTGGACACAGTGTGAATTCCAGATGCGCTGGCTACCTCGCCCCTCGCCCGATCCACATCCCCACCTAGCGCCACCAATTATCCCCAGCCTCTGACCAAGTCCTTCTTGCTCGCTAATTTTAGATTCCTGCTGGAGTTCGAACGTAAATATGACTCTGTACTGATGGTGTGGATTCATAGCATATCGTGGAGTATCAGTTACATCATGTGGGGTGTGTCTGCTCTTTCGAACGTATTTGAAGGAATAGGTACAACCCATTCACATAATATAGCACAGGATATCTACATTCGTCTTAACTGATTTTGGGAAACGGTGGAAAATGTATTTCTGGATGGCTGAACCATGGTTGGAACCCCTGTCAACCTGAATATCAGTCTAGTGCCTAAAACACTGCAGCAAATTGGCCTTACTTATTCACAGAATGCGTTTCGACTCTAGTTTTAACGTCATGAGCGAAACGAGCTGATGTGGTAACATTATACAGAGGATATCCAACAAAAATTTCAATCAATACAAGCTGGCCGACAGCAAGAGTCACTGACCAAATGCACTGCTGCTCAAAATATAAAAGTAAACCAAAATCTCAGCATGACGCTGGAAAGGTACAGGAAAGGATGCAGGGCTGGATAAATTTCATCCATCAGCAGATTAGTACACAGCAGTGTCCAAAACCTCTAATTACATCTGTCCTAAGATAAATGGGAAAATTTCTCCCACAATAACAAAATAGTAGGCGAGGTGGTTATACGCACAGGGACCTACCACATACACATGACAGCGAGGTATTAAAAGAAGTAGTTCGACAGGTGACCTCATTCCTGAGAAAAATCTGTATGTAAGTCACTCTTTGATAATCGTTAAAAGGCTCGAAGATTTTTATCCAAAGCGTCCCAAAGGGACGCGCTGGGTAGCCGCGAGGTTTGAGGCACCTTGTCACAGTCCTTGAGGCTCCCCCAATCGGAGTTTCGAGTCCTCCCTCGGGCATGGGTGTGTGTGTTGTCCTTAGCGTAAGTTAGTTTAAGATACATGCGTAAGCTTGGGGACCGATGACCTCAGCAGTTTCGTCCCATAAGACCTCACCACAAATTTCAAAAATTTCGCCCCAAAGGTTCTCTGTTGTTTGGATATGGAAACCTCGATGCTCTGTACATATGTATTTCACAACAAATACAACAACCAACGAAAGCAAACATTAGGTGAATGTGAAGATTTAACAAACAGCAGCCGTGAATACTTGCACAGCATTAGTACATGTGTGTCCTTTGTGCGTTAAAAGATGCGAAATGCTAGAGGCTTAGCCTGCGTCGTTCTTCTAACATCAGTCTGGTCCCGTCTGTTCCCCCCCCCCCCCCCCCCCCCACAACAGTCCTGCTGAGTAGTGTTTACCATTGGTCGATCTGTTATTGTCCCATAAATAATTTTTTTTCTGTTTACCGGCACCGTTAACGAAGTTTGGCAACTACACTATGTGACACCATCAAGACTGTTGAGACTGCGGTCTCATTACCTTCTCAAAGTCGTCCGGAGATTCTGTCATCGAAAATGAGGTTTATATAATGTCCAAGTACTGGGTTGAAGCGAGGCCTCTAGGTGACAGAATTTAACATAATATTTTTCGATCATACTCTCAGACTGGTACTCTGGTTTTTCGGGAACCGTGAGAGTGAATGACCATGAGGACAAACTTTAACTGTACAGTCTTGTGGGTGGATCGTCCACCGGTTCGCATCAGCCCTAAAAATGACCATAACTGTCTCCAGTGGTTTTCTCGTGTAAAAACCGTTCTGATACATGAAGTCTGTCTATGTTGCAATGCTAATAAGCAATGCAATAATTTAAATACATCGACAAATTCAGTGGATGTCATGTTTGTGTTAAATAGAAATTGATGTCAAATAACAGTTTGGAGAGCTATCATTTGGTGTAAACAAGTTGTTATTTAATAAGCTCAATCTCAATATTTTTGAACTGAATCACCGGTTTCGGCTGTACAGTGTCCGTCTTTGAAAACCCTCATTCTCCTTCATTACAACAAGACATAACAATCTAAAAATAAGTCATATTATATTTACATGGGTACGGATAATTACAATGCAGAAAATTGAGAGATTCTGAACACGTCTATCGTATAGCTGTAACTGCCAATTACGTACAAAATACTTTGCGATTAAGATATATATATATATATATATATATATATATATATATAGTGTTACATTTCAGGGCTTAAGAAGACGCCATTGATCAATGCCGACGGGTCGTATTGGGGCTCTGGTGTATCAGAAATGTTTGCAGAAGTACTCTGTCCAGACACCGCCTGTCAAAAGCGGAATAACCACCTTATGCTGCGCGGGCCTTTGCTAGAAGAGTGTCGAGGATCTCGAACGTACCGACAGGTACGTGGAACCATGCGGCCTTCATTGCCATCTACAAATACATCTACATCCATACTCCGCAAGCCACCTGACGGTGTGTGGCGGAGGGTACTTTGTGTACCTCTTATCAGTTCTCCCTCCTATTCCAGTCTCGTATTGTTCGCGGGAAGAAAGATTGTCGGTATGCCTCTGTGTGGGCTCTAATCTCTCTGATTTTAACCTCAAGGTCTCTTCGATAGATATACGTAGGAGGGAGCAATATACTGCTTGACTCCTGGGTGAAGCTATGTTCTGGGAAGTTCAACAAAAGCCCGTACCGAGCTGCTGAGCGTCTCTCCTACAAGGTCTTCTACTGGAATTTATCCATCATCCCCGTAATGCTTTCGCGATTACTAAATGATCCCGTAACGAAGCGCGCTGCTCTTCGTTGGATCTTCTCTATCTCTTCTGTCAACCCTATCTGGTACGGATCCCGCACTGGTGAGCAGTATTCAAGCAGTGGGCGAACAAGTGTACTGTAACCTACTTCCTTTGTTTTCGGATTGCATTTCCTTAGAATTCTTCCAATGCAACTCAGTCTGGCATCTGCTTTACAGACGATCAACTTTATATGATCATTCGATTTTAAATCACTCCTAATGCCTACTCCCAGATAATTTATGGAATTAACAGCTTCCAGTTGCTGACCTGCTATATTGTAGCTAAATGATAAAGGATCTTTCTTTCTATGTATTCGCAGCACGTCACACTTGTCTACATTGAGATTTAATTGCCATTCCCTGCATCATGCGTCAATTCGCTGCAGATCCTCCTGCATTTCAGTACAATTTTCCATTGTTACAACCTCTCTATATACCACAGCATCATTCGCAAAAAACCTCAGTGAACTTCCGATGTTATCCACAAGGTCATTTCTGTATAACGCCCGGGTTCCCGGGTTCGATTCCCGGCGGGGTCAGGGATTTTCTCTGCCTCGTGATGGCTGGGTGTTGTGTGCTGTCCTTAGGTTAGTTAGGTTTAAGTAGTTCTAAGTTCTAGGAGACTTATGACCACAGCAGTTGAGTCCCACAGTGCTCAGAGCCATTTGAACCATTTGAGCCATTTCTGTATATTGTGAATAGAAACGGTCCTACGACACTCCCCTGCGTCACATCTGAAATCACTCTTACTTCGGAAGACTTCTCTCCATTGAGAATGACATGCTGCGTTCTGTTATCCAGCCGTGCTAGATTTCTCGGTCGAGGATTTGTGGCACTAACAGCCTATTTGAGGTGGTTCCACAGATGAGCTATTCGATTTAAATCCGGTGAGTTTGATAGCCTGGAGAGTGATGTCCTTCGAACTACACACTTACACTGCCAGCTGTGTGACATGTTGCAGTGTCTTGTTAGTAGGTGCTACCGTGCCAAGGGAAGTCAGTCTGCGTGTCGCCGGTTGAAAAAGCTTCCTTGGATAGATGCAAACTTTTGCTGAATCATTGTGTCTTCCAGAATGACATCACCAAGGTAATGCCGCGAAAACATTCCCCAGACCATAACGCTCTCCTCTCCAGCCTGGAACTTTTGCTTTCAAACGTTTCACGTAGTACACGCCATATTTCTGATGGGGCATAAGAGGTGATTCATCTGAGAAAGACAAAATGTCGCCCATGAGTGGACGTCCAGTTTCAGACTCCATCGCTGATGACAACAGTCAGCAAAGGTCCATGAACCAGACACCCACTGCGGAGGTCCACTAGCAGCAACGTTCACTGAAGAGTCGTTGAGGAGACACTGTTGGTAGCCCTTTGGTTCATCTGGGCTTTCAGTTGCTCAACAACTGCAACAATTGCACGTCTATCCTCCCTTCTACGCAGCCGTCGTTCACCACAGCTACCTACGGCCCGTGTACACCACTCTTGTCTCACCGGCCGTTTCTGATAGCTCCATTCTACCATGCGTAATACTACTTAACTGTGTCGGCAAGCAAACGAGTTGCAAACTTAGCAGGTTCGGATATGCTTCCCCAGTTGGCCCGAAAATCAATGACCATGGCCTTTCGGAGGTCAGACAAGTCGCTGCTTCTCCGCGTTACGACACCGACAGCAATATTTTTCGTGTCTCCCCGAAAGAGTTGGGTTGTTTTTGGGGAAGAGACCAAACTACGAGGTCATCGGTTTCATGGGATTAAGGAAGGACGGGGAAGGAAGTCGGCCGTGCCCTCTTAAAGGAGCCACCCCGGCATTTGCCTGGAGCGATTTAGGGAAATCGCGGAAAACCTAAATCAGGATGGTCGGAGGCGGGATTGAACCGCCGTCCTCCCCGAAAGTGTTCATATAACTTTCACTTCTAGTGCTGGCACTTGCCGTGTGTGAGTGCCTATTGCACCTTGACGTCGAACATAGGCGATGGTCAAAGTAATCTGACTGTACCGTACCGATAGCATTGAGAAGATCAGGCCTTGCCTCGGAGGTTAACATAAAACGTAAGAACTGCAGCCTGTGCTGCGAAGGCGGTCCGCCCAGTGCCGCCTACGGGTCAGTCGGCCCGCACAAAGAGCATTACCCGGCGCGCCGCCGCCGCCACAGAGACCGCATTCACCACCATTGTTCTCGGAGCATTGTGATGTCGCAGCGGCTTAACTGTAATTCACTAGCGTCGCGTCTGCATCACGCGGCCAGCTTAGTTTAACATCTGTTTACAAACTACATTAACTGTGGATTATTCCTCCGTTTCCTCAATACCCGCCCGACGCATCGTTTCCATGGTTACGCTTTGTCGCTACACTTTGATCTACTACGTTAAAAGGTTTCCGCGTGACTCTGGTAGTGAGGTTTGAATGCAAGTGAGTGTTGTGTGCATCATCTTAGTAAGCGGACATCACTATGCGCAGCGATATTTTGGTGTTCAAATATCGTGACTTGTCTCTTTACGGAAGATCACACAGACTGTTTCCTATCTCAGTCTGTAGTCCAATTTGAATTACAGATGGAAAAGGCTGAAGTTAGGCTAGCGGTATATTTTCCTTTTCAAGACTTAGTCACTTAACGTTTCTGATGCTGTTCTGCTTCTTCCCATACATTCTCTTCAACTTATCTTCTCTGTATACGTAGTAATATTTTTCTAATTTTTTTAGTTTGTTAATATGACTCATGACCCACTATGACAGATATTTCACTATTGTCCACTGTGTCTTAATTTCTTTTAGACATATGAACCTATTTATTTAATATACAATTCTGTAAATTGTCCTGGTTATTACACTGACGTAACAAAAGTCGTGGGATACCTCCTGAAATCGTGCTGGAGCTCCTTTTGCCCGGCATAGTGCAGCATCTCGACGTGGCATAGGATCAACAAGTTGCTGAAAGTCCCCTGAAGAAATACTGAGCGATGTGCCTCTATAGCCGACTATGGTTGTGAAAGTGTTGCCGGTACAGGATTTTCTGCAAGTACTTACCTCTTCATTACGACCCAAAAAACTTCGGTGGGATTCATGCTGGGCAGTCTGAGTGGCCAAATTATTCGCTCGAATTGCCCAGAACGTTCTTTAAACCAGTCGCGAACAATTGTGGCCCGGTGGCAACTTACATTGTCATCCGTAAAAATTCCAACTTTGAGAACATGAAGTCCATGACTGGCTGCAAATGGTCTCCGTGTATCTGAACATAGCCATTCCCAGTCAATGATCGGTTCAGTACATATACACAACCTACACAAGTATGGTGCCGCCTTCTGTTTTCACGGTAACTTGCTGACAACGTGGGTCCATGGCTTTATGGAGTCTGTGCCGCGTTCGAACCGTACCAGTAGCTCTTAGCAACTGAAATCGCGGTCATCCGACCTTGGCCACGATTTTTCAGTGTTCTAGGGTCTAACAGATATGGTCATGAGCGCAGGGGAGGCGCTGCAGGCGATGTCGTGCTGTTCGTAAAGGCACTCGCGTCGTTCATCTGCTGCCATAGCCCATTAACGCCTAATGTCGTCGCATTGTCCTAGCCGCCACCTCCATCGTAAGTCCCACACCGATTTGTACGGTAATTTCACGCAGTGCTGCTTGTCTGGTAGCACTATAACTCTATGCGAACGCCGCTGCTCTCCGTCGTTAAATGAAGGCCGTCGGCCACTGCGTGGTCCGTGTTGAGAGGTAATGCCCGAAATGTGGTATTCCTAGCACGCTACTGACACTGCGGATCTCGAATTATTGAAGTGGAATGTCCATACGGCTGGCTCCAACTACTCTAAATTTCCATCGTGCGGCCAAAATTGCGACGAAAACATTATCACTTGAACCACCTGAGCACAAATGACAGCTCCGCCAATGCACTTTCCTTGAAAGGTGGCTACACTGTGTCACAGCGCCAGAGATTGCGCCAAAGAGATTTATTCTGCTGCCTCCACTGGCAGTGCTTGTTCAGAAGTTGCTGTGGGCAGTTGTAGTTCCGAGGTTGCCGTGGTCAGTGCTTGTTGAGAGGATGTCGATAGCAGTACTAGTTGTGAGCATGTCGTTTGCAGTTGTTCTGATGGGCTAGACAGCCGATGCTGTTCCAATGGGGATGTTGTAATGATCAGAGTGTATTTTTCGTCCATATATATGAAGGTAAAAAACATTTTTTTTTTATTTCAAGTTTCCTAACTGACAATGCCTCTTGGTCACAGGTACAGTCAACAAAGCATCTGGCTTGTGTTCATGTATTAGAGTGTAATTCAGGTTTCTATGTGCAATCATAGTATTTCTGTTTTTTTTTTTAATTACTTCATTGTAAATGGCGTTTAAAGCATCTTGTCGTATTGAGGAAGAACCGTGCCAGATGTGTACGTTGAATCACACTTCCACACACAGAACAGCTACACTTGTGCTTTGTTGTTTCGTAGCTTCTATAGTTGCTGTGGACTTAATTAATTAATTGTGTTAACGGAAATTTCGTTTCGTTCTTTGTTGTTATTCTATGCAGTCAGATTGCGGAGTAATACTAGTCAGGGCCAACCGGTTACGAGACTTCGTAACCGGACATACAGCTACTAAAATTAAAATTATTTGCATTATAATTAATTAAGCCCCCATGCATCCTTTCATAGCTTGTTTGCGCGATACTACCGACACCATTACATGTGGTTATCTCTCCCTATGATGTTTCTCGCCTCAGTGTAATTTCAATGTATTTCAAATACAATAGGTAATATTTACAATAAAATCTACGTCCAAAAAAATTAACCTTGATTCTGTGGAAGAGAGACGTACTGAGAGTAGAGGGTTGAAGGAAGAAAGCAAAGAGTTTTGTTTCCATATTGTATTCAATACTAAAGCGGTGGTAGATCTAATGAATAAAAGTGTGGATCTGAAGGAGCCAAGACCTTTAGATTAGTGTGAAATGCAGTTAAAAGTGGACCTCAGGCTACGTGGTTAAGAAATGGTTAAATTCTTCAAACGAATACTCAGCGTTGAGCGGTAGTTTGTGGACAATAAAACGGAGGATGAAGTTCCTTTCTGGCACACTATTCACTGCCCAGAGCTAAAAGTGTATTTAATAACCGAGAAATCCTTTTCTGAGACTATGGCTTACGTAATTGTTAGTAACATTTTCTGTTTAGTATACCAACATGCTTCGACATTGACATGTTGGTCGTTGCGATTAAATATGAGAGGAATATCGCAAATGTGAGTAAAGTGAAAATATTAGTCGTTCCTTAGTCAGGATGTTCCGTACTCGTTGCTATTTTTAATAAAAGCTGTTTTAATCAAAACAGTTTGTCGCGAATGAGCATCAGAAATACTCTGGCGTGTATTCTAGTAATATAAAGAAAGAGGCATTGTCAGCAATATCAACAAACGACACATGGTGTTACTAACAGCAGATAAACCACCGTTGTCAACCAGAGATAACAGAGCACATCGGTCTCATTCGTCTTAGAACTTCAAAAAACAGCACATAGTTAGGTGGAATAAATTTGGTTGTCTTTACAATAGCGAACGAAATGAAATTTTTTACTAAAAGCTACTGATATGATGGTTGAACTTAATCTACGCCAAGACTGGGAAACTGAGAGGTGGGTTATTTGAGAAACTGCTTATGCTGAGTAAAAGTTTATATTCGGAAGCGAGTTTGATATTTGTTTGTCAGTGTTGTGACTGGCTGAATAATGATACAGAGAGAGCCTACGCCTCTGATACCTCTGATACTTAAAATCTTTTCGATGCTCGTCTGACAGCGCTCATAGTTATTCATAAATTTTTTACTGTTCTTTCCTTAGTCTTACGACAAATTCCTATTTATTTCCAAATGGGAGCCCCTCAGACAAACAACATCTAGCGTCGTATTTGGCCGAACACAGCCGAGGCCCTATAACGGGAAGAATCGCAAAATATTCGTTCCACCTCTTAAAGCAGGCAATGAAAGTCTGCAACAACAAGAAAACGGCAGATAATTTATTACTATCAGGCATAGCCATTTCAGTTTTTCCAGTAATTTCATAATTCCATAGAACATAAAGAAATGTAATTGACGGAAGTTACATAGCGCCTTTAATTTGTTAGAATCATAACTCTGTAAACGTACACACACACACACACACACACACACACAAACACACATATTCCCACACAGCCAGACACCAAACACTCAAACAGACAAACACACCTCGATGTCGACGGGACGTTAAATCCATTCTTCCTTTCTTCCTTCCCATCTTCATTCTTCATATCAACATATTTATTCCTCAGGATAGTCACCCAGGGGACGATAACATTTGTGCCAAAGAGAGACCAGTCCGTTAATACCGTCACTATAGATAGCTTGAATTTGTTGACGGAACCATAACCTCACATCTGTTTGCAACAGTTCACCACTATCAAACTAAAGCTCTCAAATATGTTCTTTAAATTTTGGAAGTAGATGAAAATAGGATGGCACCATCCACGTACTGTGCCGGCCGGAGTGGCCGTGCGGTTCTAGGCGCTACAGTCTGGAACAGAGCGCCCGCTACGGTAGCAGGTTCGAATCCTGCCTCGGGCATGGATGTGTGTGTTGTCCTTAGGTTAGATAGGTTTAATTAGTTCTAAGTTCTAGGCGACTGATGACCTCAACAGTTAAGTCGCATAGTGCTCAGAGCCATTTGAACCATCCACGTACTGTATGGAGGACCATCGATGGCAGTGAACCCAAGGCATCGACTGTCGCAGATGTCGCCACGCTGTCGCGAGTTCTGCCACTGTTCTGGTAAAGGAGATGGTGCTCCTTGTGTGCCTTCAGTTTTCTTACGGACTACAGTGCGACGTTTCTGACGCAACGGCGTAGCTACGCTCCACATCTGTACGTTACACTTTACAATTCGAAGACCACTGGTGGCAGAGGGTTGCAACTTGGGTCAGCGAAATTGAACCGAATAATATGCATGACCTATAATACTTCAACCAATTCTGACAACGGAGTAAAACATTCGGAGGCATTACTTCTCAGGTACCCTCCTAATAAAGATAGCAGTGCTCCGTGTGAAAGAAGTCAGGAGGTGATTATTACTAGTGCAGATCGCTGGAAGACGAAAGTAGCTGAACAGTCTGACCATGATATAGATCCAGGGAGCGTAGGTATCGCAGGGATAGATATGAGTGCATCGGTGAATATATAGTTTATGTTCAATGAACTGTTTTATGTAAGTAGTGAAAACGAAAATCGAGAGGAAACCATTGTAAACACACAAAACAAGGTGAAAACGAAGGATCAGAATAAATCTGTACAACAGCTACAAAGAAATATTAATGCGTTAGAAGAGTGAACCTGAAACCCGTCACTCTAGGTTTCACTGCCATCCAAACATATACTTCAGATTTACGCTTTTATAATCTTCTTTTTTTTTAATTTTCATGTTAAAATTTGATGACTGGAGAGCTCTTTTCCTAAAAACAGATTCTTTTACCTGCTACAATCACGTTCTTTCTTTAGTTATTTTTTGGCCGGCCGCGGTGGTCTAGCGGTTCTGGCGCTGCAGTCCGGAGCCGCGGGACTGCTACGGTCGCGGGTTCGAATCCCGCCTCGGGCATGGATGTGTGTGATGTCCTTAGGTTAGTTAGGTTTAAGTAGTTCTAAGTTCTAGGGGACTTATGACCTAAGATGTTGAGTCCCATAGTGCTCAGAGCCATTTGAACCATTTTAGTTATTTTGCTTTCAGAAATTGAACAGTATCATTGTTTACTAGATACGGCAACTGTTTCGTTTTGTAGGGAGCACATTGTGCTCATGCGGGAGCGATCTAGATGGTTGTAACTGTTGTGTTACTAGTGGAGGCCGACATGCACGCGTTTTAGCTCACGCAGGCCGGCGTGAGGAGGGAAGGACTATACTGACGTGAGGTCTGGAACATGACAAGGAATTAGAATTCAGAAAGCGGAAATAATTACACTCCTGGAAATTGAAATAAGAACACCGTGAATTCATTGTCCCAGGAAGGGGAAACTTTATTGACACATTCCTGGGGTCAGATACATCACATGATCACACTGACAGAACCACAGGCACATAGACACAGGCAACAGAGCATGCACAATGTCGGCACTAGTACAGTGTATATCCACCTTTCGCAGCAATGCAGGCTGCTATTCTCCCATGGAGACGATCGTAGAGATGCTGGATGTAGTCCTGTGGAACGGCTTGCCATGCCATTTCCACCTGGCGCCTCAGTTGGACCAGCGTTCGTGCTGGACGTGCAGACCGCGTGAGACGACGCTTCATCCAGTCCCAAACATGCTCAATGGGGGACAGATCCGGAGATCTTGCTGGCCAGGGTAGTTGACTTACACCTTCTAGAGCACGTTGGGTGGCACGGGATACATGCGGACGTGCATTGTCCTGTTGGAACAGCAAGTTCCCTTGCCGGTCTAGGAATGGTAGAACGATGGGTTCGATGACGGTTTGGATGTACCGTGCACTATTCAGTGTCCCCTCGACGATCACCAGTGGTGTACGGCCAGTGTAGGAGATCGCTCCCCACACCATGATGCCGGGTGTTGGCCCTGTGTGCCTCGGTCGTATGCAGTCCTGATTGTGGCGCTCACCTGCACGGCGCCAAACACGCATACGACCATCATTGGCACCAAGGCAGAAGCGACTCTCATCGCTGAAGACGACACGTCTCCATTCGTCCCTCCATTCACGCCTGTCGCGACACCACTGGAGGCGGGCTGCACGATGTTGGGGCGTGAGCGGAAGACGGCCTAACGGTGTGCGGGACCGTAGCCCAGCTTCATGGAGACGGTTGCGAATGGTCCTCGCCGATACCCCAGGAGCAACAGTGTCCCTAATTTGCTGGGAAGTGGCGGTGCGGTCCCCTACGGCACTGCGTAGGATCCTACGGTCTTGCCGTGCATCCGTGCGTCGCTGCGGTCCGGTCCCAGGTCGACGGGCACGTGCACCTTCCGCCGACCACTGGCGACAACATCAATGTACTGTGGAGACCTCACGCCCCACGTGTTGAGCAATTCGGCGGTACGTCCACCCGGCCTCCCGCATGCCCACTATAAGCCCTCGCTCAAAGTCCGTCAACTGCACATACGGTTCACGTCCACGCTGTCGCGGCATGCTACCAGTGTTAAAGACTGCGATGGAGCTCCGTATGCCACGGCAAACTGGCTGACACTGACGGCGGCGGTGCACAAATGCTGCGCAGCTAGCGCCATTCGACGGCCAACACCGCGGTTCCTGGTGTGTCCGCTGTGCCGTGCGTGTGATCATTGCTTGTACAGCCCTCTCGCAGTGTCCGGAGCAAGTATGGTGGGTCTGACACACCGGTGTCAATGTGTTCTTTTTTCCATTTCCAGGAGTGTAGTTTGATACTTAACTTTAATCCATTAATGACGAACGTCTCTCTTGACGGTACATGATTCACAATATTATCTGTTAGTAACAGAATATGGAGCCTTGCTACGTCGTAGCAAATGACGTAGCTGAAGGCTGTGCTAAACTGTCGTCTCGGCAAATGAGAGCGTAATTTGTCAGTGAACCATCGCTAGCAAAGTCGGCTGTACAACTGGGGCGAGTGCTAGGAACTCTCTCTAGACCTGCCGTGTGGCGGTGCTCGGTCTGCAATCACTGATAGTGGCGACACGCGGGTCCGACGTATACTAACGGACCGCGGCCGATTTAAAGGCTACCACCTAGCAAGTGTGGTGTCTGGCGGTGACACCACAGTAACAACAAACTTGTAGCCAAGATCGCGGGAATTCTTTTTATTCCATGATTATCGGTTTCGGTGAAATTAAAGCCTCCATCATCGAATCTTAGGACACATACAGGCTACAACATCAAGACAAACTATGGTGATATCAATAGTTGCCTATTACATGCTGGCCTTACAAAATTTTGCTGCGTACGACAATTTTGTGAGGCCGGCGTGATGTAGGCAACAACTAATATCACCATTGTTTGCCTTGATGTTGTAACTTGTAAGTGCTCTAAGATCCGATGATGGCGGCTTTAGTTTCGCCGAAAACGGTAATCATGGATTAAAAAGAATTCCCGCGATGTTGGCTACCAGTTTATTGCTACAACTGTTTCGTTTCTTCTACTACTCTACCTCCACCGATTTAAATGTAAAACAAATAGAAATCTCGTTGCGTTATCATACTTCTTCACACTATAAATTAAAGTCTATCCGAACAGGCCTCGAAAGACCCAGCGATACCAATCGACCGCAGTGTCATTCTCAGCCGCTAGTCGTCACTGGATGCGGATACGGGGGAGGGGGGCTATGGTCAACACACTGGTCTCCCAATCGTTGTCAGCTTTCGTTACCAGAGCCGCTACTCTTCGGTCAAGCAGCTTCTCCATTGGCCTCACGAGGACTAAATGCACCCCGCTTGCCAACAACGCTCGGCAGACCCCGATGGTCACCCACCCAAGTGTTTGCCAAACCCGACAACGGTTGTATTGGGTGATATAACGGAAACTGATGTTTTCACTACTGCAAGGCCGCCGGCTGCAGCACCTTCGACTTAAGATTGATTCACAACCAGATGGCGATTTGCACCAGATTCATCGCGAGTATGTCTTCGGTACAAACACTGTCACGGAAGAACCTATTGAAAGAAAATAATATGCAAATAAACAAAGGTACACTCCTTCTCCATCTGCAGAAGATTATAGTTTAACTTCAGGAGTAAATGGATATACACTGTTTTATCAGTTCCGTTAGGACAGCTTTCGTGAAATTCAAAACTGCACAGCTATCTTACAGATAGTTGCGTTATTATGATCCTTGAAGTTTCAGCAACAGCTGTGCAGAATGCCAATGTGTCCTGACTGCGAATCTAACAGTATGTGTCTGGCACTAGGAAAACGGCGGTAGAGGAACGAGACACTATCGATTTTTGTGTTAATCTAGGGGCGTCGTCCAGTGAATTCATCGAATCCGACCCCAATATCGAGTGGCAGGGTAATGATAGTGGGCGAGCGTTTGTCCAGCAAATGAATCACAGCCCTGGATAACAGGCCGTATTCGCCGGATTCGGCCCTAACTGACTTCTGGTTGTTCCCAGAATTTAAGTTAGCAGTGTGGGGACACACTTCAGATGCATTTAAGGTCTTCCAAGAAAAGTGCACTGCATTACTAAATCGAACTGCAAAAAATAACTATGTGATTATTTCAGGATATTTTTAAAATGATTTGAGCTATACATTGATTCAGGGAGAGACTATTTTGAATAAAGACGGGCTTCTGTGAACATAATCCATATACACAGTCTTGATCGAACAGGGACACACCGTGTATTCCTTTATTGATGATGCAAGACAGCAGTAGTTTGAGTATGAGAAAATTAAATGAGGTGACTCGTTTCCGTGAAGCTGGAAAGGAGGGAGTAGTATCACGGTTTAACGTCCCCCCAACCGCAGGGTCATGAGAGAAGGAATGTTACCGGTAAAAGTGTAAAGCAGTACTATAAATTTGTCGACTTCTACAGCCATATCCAGTCTCCATCATAGATTATTTCAAATGTTAAGTTTTTCCTGTCGGGTGTGATGAGTAACAAATCCGTTATCCATCCTCGCATTTATACAATTAATGTACCTTGTGTCACGAGCAGCTGATTTCCCTGTTTGCCATTTTCAAGTGAGCACTCCTTTCTTCGTAAGAGTACGCCTATGTATATTGACCTATGCTTTAAATGTAGTGTAACGTCTATTCAATGCGTTGACAAATATATGTAAAAGACAATGTGTGTACAACAACTGACGCGGTGAATCAACAGGTATTGACCCCCAGTTTTCTAATTTACAAGGTAGGTGACGCCTGTATAAAAAGTAAAGAGGCCTTTGGAGATAATAAAAGCATCTATAAGAATTTTAAGCTACGAGACGGCAATCAGTTACTGAGCAAAACGGGTAAGGCTGATAGCGGAAAGGAATAAACACACATCAAAAGAAGATTTGCAACACCTCGGTTCCGAGAGTTCCGGAACCTTTACCGAAAATTGTAATACAGATCAACATAAACATAATATCCGTCCTTTTTACTGCTCATAAAAACCACACATTGCATTTTTACCACCATACAGCGAGACCATCAGAGATTGTGGTCCAGATTGCTGTATACACCGGTATCCCTAATACCCAGTAGCACTTCCTCTAGCATTGACGCATGCCTGTACTCGTCGTGGCATACAATCCACAAGTCGACCATAAGGAGAGAAGAATATTTCATCTGGTATACATAACACATAGAACAGTTGAAATACTTGAACATAAATTAAGTAATTCCTACTTCAAAGAAGGCTTGTGTCGACAGGTGTGGTTGCAAAATACAGATTTGAATATTTTACTGAAGCACTGAATAAATGATAAATGCGGCTTTGAAGAAAGTCAGTTTTGATTCCAAAGAAATGTGGACACTCTAAAGGCAATTCTGTTCTATAACTTATCTTGGGTAGAATAAAGAATGACATACGTACGTTTGCAGCATTTGTTGATTTAGAGAAGACTTTTCACTATGTACACTGGAATACATTGTATTCTGGAAGTCGCAGGGATAAAACGCGGGAGCGAAACGCTATCTACAACTTTTGCGAAAACAAGACTGCAGTTACAAGAACCGAAGAACTCAACGAATTAATCACCTGAGAAAGGAGTAAAACAAGGTTCCTCCGTTCCAGTTGTTTTTCAATCTTTACACTGAACAAATAAAAAGAACGCCGGATAAGCCTGGAAAGGTGCTTAAAGCTCATGGAGGACAAGAAAAACTTTTAAGGTTCGCTATTGTCACTGTAATCCTATCAAAGACAGCAAAGGAGTAGTAAAATCGGTTCAAGGGAATTAACAAGATTTTGAAAAGACGTGATAAGATTAACATCAACAGAAGTAAAAGATAGTGCTGAGAGAATTACATGAGAAGATGAAAAACTAGACCGAATCAATGAATTTAGCTACGTGGGTGGGAAGTTTAGTTTGCAGGAAAAATGTGAAGAAATCGGAATAGATAGGACAGATTCAACATGTAGAAAAGTCAAAACAATGTTCTGCGGTATTAAAAGCATTCAGACTTGCGGAAAAATGTCATCCTGGCAGTTCCAAAGATTCAGGGGCAGATAAGTCCAACAATTACCACACAAGCAGTTTAACACCTCATGCATCCAAATTGCTGATAAGTATCATACACAGATGAGTGGAACAGAAAATTGAGAATCTATTGGTTGGCGATCAGCACCTCATTAGGGAAGTCCCCACTTAGCGGTTCTGCTCCGCGTATGACGAGAGAAACAACACGTAAGAAAAATTAAAATACATGAATAGGACATGTCGACCTCGATAAAATGGTCGACGTCTTAAAATCGTGCAAGACGTTCGACATTCTCAGAAAAGTAGACGTAATCTGTAGGGAAAGACGAATAACACGTAACATGTATAAGAACCAACAGAAAACAAAAAGAATTAAAGAACAAGACTGAAAAGCTCGAATTAGAAACGGTTTAAAGGGTTTGGAGCATTTTTCTTCTACTAATGAGTATGTACATTGTAGAAGCTATAACGAAAATAAAATATAGAGTCAGGAGGGAGATTAAAATTCAGGTTGAAGGATTATAAATAATACGACTCGCTGTTGACACATGGCTATCCACCGTGAAAGTGAGAAAGATTCATGGAATGTGCTAAAAAGGAACAAACGGTCTACTGAACACATAATATAGATTGAGAGTAAACCGAAGAAAGACGAAAGTAAGACGGAGTAGCGGGAATGCAGTTAGTGATTAACTAAACATATAAACTGGTGAGCACGAACTAGGCGAAATGAAGGAAACAAACGCTTTACGAGAGATTCAGCGCGGATATAAACAGTACCATCAAACATTGGCCTTAATTTGAGAGTGAAGTAACTCATGATGTACATCTGGTTCACAGCATTATGTTTGGGAGTGAATCTTGGACTGCGAGGGGAACAGAATCGGTGTGTGTGAAAAGTTGTTGTTTTAGGATGGCTTTGAAATTAGGTGAACTGATAAGATATGAGGAGATGTTTCACAGAATCAGTGAGGTAACAAATACGTGGAAATCACTGCCAAGCAGAAGCGACAGAATGATGAGACGTGTGCTACTATTGTTTTTATTTTTCTTGGGTCTGAGGCATTGTAAATCTCTTGAAAAGACATTAAATAACTTCAGCCAATAACGCTGTTGTAACAGTATTTTATTCAGTTGTTCTTATGGTTATGAGTTCATTTTGACAACATGATACACAGTGTTTGAGCTTTTTCATTAGTTACAAATTATTTTATACTTTTACGTTACAATTTGGAAGTATGGCTGTTATAAACACTACACAGTAGCGTTACGAATGTATATAACAGCAAATGACAACGACATATAAATGTGTCAGCCTGTATAAAATTGACATGGCTTAAAGTCAAAACATCTGCACTTGATAATGGCCTAAAACCGAAATTGCAATAGTGGAAATAAAAAGTTTAACAGTCACTGGCGTAACCACGATGTCTTTCAAAAAATTTTACATGACTGTGAATCTCAGTTACGAAAAGGCATGAAATGAGTTCATTTGAATTGCAAACCATGAGTACTGTGTTGCAAGACTGGCTGTTCAGTGTATCTAATTGTAATGAGCGCATGAAGGGTACAGTGTCACGTTTATGTAGATGATAATGCATAGGACGAGAACGGGTAATTTTCAGTGCCGGCATATTGCCTACTCCTTTCGAATACCACCAAGGCGATTAATCACGATCAACATATCATTTAATAGTATTGGAGAGCTTCAGAATGTTACCGAGGATATTTGCGCAAAGTCAGACTATCATGAACTCGACATCTCCCCTTTTCTTCTCTTCCCTCGCCAACTACTGGCGGTGAAATTTTATTGGTAACCCAAAAATCTGAAGTGATTGTTCCCGAGTGAAGAATCCACAAAGGCGGCAGTCAGTGCCATCGTCCACCTCCAGCAGCATGCACCCCGCCGTGTATCTGAGACTCACGACCAAATTTCGTTCTACTGGGCATTCATTAGCTGTCAAATTTGTAGTTATTTCAATTGCTGGCCTTCGGTGCTGTCGCATAATGCAACTATCTTTGAGTGCTATAGAACACACGTACAGTGTACTGCTATGTAGAAATTCGAAATTAATCACTGCAATATTCTTAAACTATGAGCGGTAACTAAATATGAAATACATTAATGGCTGCAAATGGTCTACTCCATTCAGTGATCGGTTCAGTTGGATGAGAGTACCCAGTCCATTCCATGTAAACACAGCCACCACCAACTTGCACATTGCCCAGTTGAAAACGTCGGTTCAAGGCTTCTTGCCACACTCTAACACTACCGTCAGCTATTACCAGTTGAAACTGGGGCTCATCTGACCAGATGACTTTTTTCCAGTCGTCTGTGGTCCAACCGATGTGGTCACGAGCCCACAAGAGGCGTTGCAGGTGGCGTCGAGCTCGTAGAAATGTTGCTTGTCTGTCAGCACCGACTACTCTAAGCAAACGCCTCTGCTCTTTGTCGTTAAGCCCGTCGGCCAGCGCGTTGTACTTGATGATAGATAATGCCTGGTGTTTGGTATTCTCGGCACACTCTAGACACTGTGTATTTAGGAATATTGAATTCCCTAACGACTTCCGAAGTGGAGTGTCTCATGCGTCTAGTACCAACTACCATTCCGCCATCAAAGTTTGTTAATTTCCGCAATGCGGCCATAATCACGTCTGAAACCTTTTCACATGAATCACCTGAGCACAAATGAAAGCTCCGCAACTGAACGGCCCCTTTATACCTTGCGTACGCGATACTATGAGCATCTGTACATATGCATATCTCTGTCCCACGGCTTTTGTCACCTCAGTGTATATTTTCCACACTGCACGGTAGGCTGCAGTAAACCTATACGGAAAAACAGAAAAATGTAGAAGAAAATAGCTGTCATCTGATTTTCGCAGAAAACTCTCACTTATTGTGACAGACCACGTTTCCGTTGGCTAATTGTACAACTTCTTATGAGGGGTGTTGTACCATGTATCAGTCACGTTGTCTGAAGCAGTGTGGACGGAACAATATCACATGGTGATGTCTTTATTCTGACACGAGAGGCGTATCGAGAGTTTCTTATTCCACTGCTGTCAATTACAACTTGACTTTTTCTAATAACGATATAAAACTCTTTATTCATAGGAAACGACAGCTATGAACTATTGTTACATACGTAGATCAAAAGTGTCGTAGCTTTCAAACAAACCACGAACTAATCCCTTTTTTGAAACACAGTATTGTGAAGAGGAAAAAGTGTAAGACAGGAAAAATAAATGGAACTGCTAATGGAATGTGATACAATGTAGACTAGCTTGAATAACTCCTATAATACCTGTACATTGTGACTCGTTACGTACCTTTTGTTCGAATTTTCTGGTGAAAATACCTTAAGGTGAAATAAGTTCTGAAATCGGTGAGTGGCACACTATGACTCTAATTTCGAATATTATACTTATGCGGGTTAGCGCCTCGTAGCGAAATACGTGCTATAAGTACTTCAGGTTCGTGACAGCGCTTTCGTTACAATTTCATTTGTTATTTGTACGCAGCCGATCTCACCACAGATGCGCAGATATGCTTGACCCTCTCCATCGGTTCTCTAAGTATTGCAACTGCACGCTGCTTTCCCAATGGACATTAACAGCTACCTAAGTGGAATTAGATTTCTCGAACTTTAATTAGTTCAAGAGAGTTAAAAGCATTTTTAAAAAATTTAATTAGCTTCATAATGACATGTCATCAAGTTCTGACAAGCCTTTTAATTGCAAAGTGCTTCAAAAGGTATTTTCGTAATTAAAATTCCGCATCGTTAACACCTCTTCAAAATCGGCCACCAGAACTAATTCCCAGGCCATCGCTGGTCCCGCCGATTGGAGGGCGCGCTGAAGCAGTAGACGTTATTCTAATTAACCGGGAAGTGGATGGTGAAAGGCTCCTCTGGAGCCGGCAAACGCCCCCAACATTGCTAAAATCGATACACTGATTGGCGTTGAAAGCAATAATCATATCCCATAACGAGCGCTAAAGATCAAATATACAGAGTAAACGTTGAAAATGTGAACATTTGATCATGTTCTGCAATGTACGTACTAGGCTAACTGAAAGAGTAGCCTGAGAAATTGTATCATGAACTAATTCAATCCATTCCTTCAGCGATAAATAGTGGGAATTACGGAGCGGGTAGCTATATAAATAAGAATTTAATGTTTGTTTGTTCTAAGACTTGTACCTCCGATGGGTCTTGACCGATTGCTTTGAAATTTTGATAAAACGGTGCATTCGAACACATATACAGGCTGTCCCAGAATAATGTATACACTCTTTGAAACTGAATACCTCTTTAATTAAAGGAGATAGAAATACAGTACAATGTTTGTGGTATACCTTAAGGTCCAACTAAGGGTGGTAAATATTCAAAATGGCCTCCTTCAGCCGCAATACACCATTGACAATGACTTAGAAGAGAGCGACGTTCCCACTGTATTGTTCCTTATGGAATAACATCATAGGTCTCCTCAATTTGCTCTCCAAGATCATCCAGTGTTTGTGGTCTGTACAGTGCAAACTGTGTTCTTGAGAGTACCCCACAGACAGATGTCTGGAGGAGCTAAATCAGGTGATCAAGCTGGAAACTCCACACTCCCTCTTTGTTCTATCTATCTTGCAGGAAATGTACAACTGACAAATATTCTCACATCAATGTGAAAGTGATGCGGTGCACCACCCCCTGCTGAAAGCAATTATCTTCATTTTCAAAAAAGTCATTAAGACCAGGTGTTATCATATCCAACATTTCTAGGTAAGAGTCACCTGTAACAGTGTTTTCAAAGTAGTTCAGCCCAATTAACGTTCCAGAAGACAGACCACACTAGACTCATGCTCCTGTTAGATTAACATGTCTTTCCTCTGTTACGTATGGGTTCTCACTGGCCCAGTATAAGCAACTATGGTAGTTAATTATTCCCTTAGGTATAAAGGTCTTTTCATCTGGCCAAAGAATTATATAGAGGAGATGTTGCTCTTCGCGTCTGTTAACCAACCACTCGCTAAATTCACTTCACGTATTGGGATCATCCTCACTAAGAGCTTGGAAAAGTTTTGGAAGGTAAGGCTTTCTATTTATGAGCCCACTGAATTCTATGAACGCTGCGTTTGCAGGTCCCAATCTCACTAGAGCATTGTCTTGCAGATTTATTCGGGATTGTGTGTATGCCTGGATCACTGCATCAACACTTTCATTGTTTGCTGAACATTTCTTTCTTCCGCAATGTCCCTTCTTCAAATCTTGTACTGATCCTCTGTTGTCAAACATGTCTCAGATTATTGCAATTGTTACCATTGGTGGTGATGGTGTTCCAAATTCAGCCCTCCAACATCATGCCTCACTCACTTTCTGTGTTTTCCAGTAACACTTTAACACGCATTTCCGTCGAGCCAACAATAACATGATGTTTATAGTCCTGGCACAAAAGAGAGTGTTGTTATGTTGCTCATTAATTTCTGAATAATTACCCTCAAGAACTGCATTTTAATCTCTTTTAATTAAAGAGATATTCAATTTCAAAAGGTGTGTACATTATTTTGGGACACCTTGTATATCTATATATCTGAGATTTTTTTTATAACAACCGTTTCCCTATTATTAAATTTGTGAAAATTATACATTACATGTATTTTAATAATAGGTATAGAAACACACAAATATTCGTATGAAATGTTGTGTCAAAATCTCAAAGCACTTGGACAAAAGTTTTTACACGTTTGGGATTAGGGGCATCTAAAAACGTAGATGTTCCTTTCTTCAAAATCTTAGATTACTGAAATTTCTTCATAGATTGCTTTAAAATTGTGGCACAACACTGCGTTTGAATACTCACGTGTATATATGGTGGAGCGCCATCTGGTATATACGTAGTGAAAGGGGAAACGCCAGAAAAACGTCAGTATTAGTTTGCTCAAAATCCTTAATCTCCGAAATTTGTTTACCTATTTCTTTGAAATTTTGATACAACGCTGTTTTCTAATATGGGCATGTATTTAGATACCAAATTCTTAAGGCGTATAATATATAAATATAAATATTTATGTAATATATGAAGCGAAAACGTTGTTGCCACAAATCTCCAAATGTACATTTCCTGTTACTCCAGATTTTCACAAGTTACTGTAATAAGCCTTTAGACAGATATAAACTATATACATCTTAAAATACAGGGTGTCCCATTTATCTTGGCCACCCTAAATAGCTGTTTGTCCAGATGCAAATTACAAAATATTTCAAGGAAATGTTCTTTAGTTGTCAGGGGGACATCAATCAGCATGGTTGCCTTCGTTGTAGCTTTGATTTGTACCAAGATAGGAACAGCAGTATGCCTTTTTAAATGGAACCCTGTATTTTTTATTCAGTAATTCATTTCCTCTCCTAAAGACCTATTAAAAATTTTTCAGTGTATCATTCACTGAGACACAACGTTATTAGTTACATAACACAACATTGACTTTGACTCCAGGTCACAAACTCGTCCACCTGCTGGAGTTGTCAGAAAACAAATGACAACCAAGTGAAAATGTATCACAAAATTGACTTTGAATATCGAGTACTGTTGCTCAAGAGTAGAACATTCAAAGGTGCTCAAAGTGGTGACGCTGGACACCAATACACTGGTGCACTCGTTGAGTGAAAGAATTTTTTACTGCTTCCAGTGTTGCTTGCTGAAGAGAATTTCAAGCAACCACCAAACGTTCCTGCATGTCCTCTGGAGTTGTTGGAATATCATGATAGACAACGTCTTTAATCTATCCCCAAAGAAAAAAGTACAGAGGATTTAAATCAGGAGACCTAGCAGGCCAAGTAACTGTTCCTCCTCGAACAATGCATCAGGCAGGATACCTTATATTCAAGCATAATGTACTGGACATCCATCGTGTTGATACCACATAAACATTGTAGTTCTTAGAGTCACTTCGTCCAGAAGAGCAGGAAGAATTCGTCTGAGGAAGTTGGCATATGCCGTTTATTGATGAAATTATGGCCAATAATCGTAGTACCAAGCATCCCACATCAGACATTAACTCTCAATTGACGATGATGTTCCACCTGTGTAAGCCATCGTGGGTTGTCGCTGGACCAATAATGCATGTTCCTTGTATTTACCTGTCCTTTGTTTGAGATTGAACATTCATCGGTAAGTAGAACATTGGAGTAGAAGTTGGGGTTGGCGAGGACATGCTGCTGTTCCTACTGACAGAGCTGTACACGAGTCTAGAAATCACTCCCACGTAATTCTTGATCTAAGTGTACATGGTAAGGATGGAACCGGTGACGTGGAAGAATATGAAGTACACTGGTATTAGGAATGCCAGATTCGTGTTCAAGCTGTCGTGTGCTCACATGTGGATTCATAGCAACGGAAGCGAGAACAGTAACTTCGTGAGCTTCGTCTGTGCGAGTGCTACGGGGATTGCGTTGTCGTGGGTTGAAGCTTCCCGTTTCCTGAAGCGTCGCAACAAGACGAGAAAGCATCTGTCGGGAAGGTGGGTTCTTGTCAGGATATAGCTCTCTGTACAGTCGCTGCCTGCATAACATTTCGCCTACCTTCAACAACAACTATAAAAGAAATGTTATGTCGATGCAGTTCGTAGACCCTTACTGTATGCCTCCTCTACACTACAGTATTTAAAATGACTAAACTACTGTACTAAATGTACTCATACATAAGAAAACTGTATTGCAATTAGTGTTCTGCTAACTTACATTCCCCACAGATTAGTAGCATTTGTACCTTCTCTTCGTTGGTGTACAATCTTCTAACACAACTCTTCAACTGACGATGGTTGACGGAATGACGGGTGAGCATTTGACCTATGTTTACATTTGTCCTCTGTCAACGTCAGCACGTGGATGTGTTCCACTACCCCCAGTACCTGCAATGAGCACTGGAAGCGTCAATGTCAGTGTTGTGTTACGTAATTAATAACGTTGTGTTTCAGTGAATGGTACACTGTGATATATTTTTGAATAGGTCGCTAGGAGAGGAAATGAATTACCGAATAAAAAATACAGGGTGCCCTTTAAAAGTCATACTGTTGTTCATGTCTTTGTTAAAAACAAAGCTAAACGAAGGCAGCTATGCTGATTGATGTCCCCCTGACGCTAATGAACATTTGCTTAAAGCATTGTGTAATTTCCATCTGGACAAACAGTTATTTATGGTGGCCAAGATAAATGGGACACCCTGCATACAAGGTGGTCCATTGATCGTGACTGGGCCAAATATTTCATGAAATAAACGTCAAACGAAAAAACTACTCAGAACGAAACCTGTCTAGCTTGAAAGGGGAAAGCAGATGGAGCTTTGGTTGGCCAGCTAGATGGCGCTGCCATAGGTGAAACGGATATCAACTGCGTTTTTTTTAAATAGGAACCACCATTAATACATATTCGTGTAATACGTAAAGAAATATGAATGTTTCAGTTAGACCACTTTTTTCGCTTTGTGATAGATGGTGCTGTAATAGTCACAAACATATGTCTCACAATTTTTGAGGAACAGTTGGTAACAGGTAGGTTTTTTAAATTAAAATACAGAACGTAGGTACGTTTGAACGTTTTATTTCGGTTGTTCCAATGTGATACATGTACCTTTGTGAACCTATCATTTCTGAGAACGCATGCTGTTACAGCGCGATTACCTGTAAATACGACATTAATACAATAAATGATCAAAATGATGTCGGTCAACGTCAATGCATTTGGCAATATGTGTAACGACATTCCCCTGAACAGCGAATAGTTCTCCTTCCGTAATGTTCGCACATGCATTGACAATGCGCCAACGCATATTGTCAGGCGTTGTCGATGGATCACTATAACAAATATCCTTCAACTTTCCCCACAGAAAAAAATCCGGGGACGTGAGATCCGTTGAACGTGCGGGCCATGGTATGGTGCTTCGACGACCAATCCACCTGTCATGAAATATGCTATTCAATACCGCTTCAACCGCACGCGAGCTATGTGCCGGACATCCATCATGCTGAAAGTACATCGCCATTCCGTCATGCAGTGAAACATCTTGTAGTAACGACGGTAGAATATTACGTAGGAAATCAGCATACATTACACCATTTAGATTGCCTTCGATAAAATGGGGGCCAATTATCCTTCCTCCCATAATGCCGCACCATGCATTAACCCGACAAGGTCGCTGACGTTCCACTTGTCGCAGCCATCGTGGATTTTCCGTTTCCCCAGTAGTGCACATTATGCCAGTTTACGTTACCGCTGTTGGTGAATGACACTTCCTCGATAAATAGAAAGCGAGCAAAAAATCTGTCATCGTCTTGTAATTTCTCTTGTGCCCAGTGGCAGAACTGTACATGACGTTCAAAGTCTTGGCCATGCAATTCCTGGTGCATAGAAATATGGTACAGGTGCAGTCGATGTTGATGTAGCATCCTCAACACCGACGTTTTCGAGTTTCACGATTCTCGAGCAATTTGTCTGCTACTGATTTGCGAATTAGCCGCGACAGCAACTAAACCCCTACGTGGGCTTCATCATTTGTTTGCAGGTCGTGGTTGACGTTTCACATGTGGCTGAACGCTTCCTGTTACCTTAAATAACGTAACTAACCGACGAATGGTCCAGACACTTTGATGATGTCGTCCAGGAGACCTAGCAGCATACATAGCATGCGCCCGTCTCGATGTCAACACGATATCCATCTTCTCCGCAATTGGTAAACGGTCCATTTTAACACGGGTAATGTATCACGAAGCAAATACCGTCCGCACTGGAAGAATGTTACGTGATACCACGTACTTATACGTTTCTATTACAGCGCCTTCTATCAGAAAGCGAAAAAAGTGGTCCATCTAAAACAATAATATTTCTTTACGTACTACACGAATATGTAATAAAAAATGGTGGCTCCTATTAAAAAAAAACCAGTTGATATCCGTTTGATCGATGGCAGCGCCATCTAGCGGGCCAACCATAGCGCCATCTGGTTTCCCCCTTCAAGCTAGACGAATTACATTCTTTGGAGTTTTTCCGTTTGAGGCTTATTTCGTAGATATTTGGCCCCGTCACGATCAATGGACCACCCTGTATATATAGAGAAACGTTGTTAGCAAACAGGAAAGTCGTATTTATGGCTTATTGGCTTGTGATTAGCATACTACTACTGAATCTGAACTTGCAACAACAGTAAACAAGACTCCATCCATGTCAGAGAGAAAGAGGGGGGGGGAGGAGGAAGGGGAAATGGAGACTGGGGTGGGGGGAAATGGGCGTAAAAGCGGGAAAGAGGATGTCGTCAGAGAGGGTGGGCAGGAGGAGTGTGATGGGGGAGGAGAAGGTAGACAGTGTGAGGGGGAGAGAGGGGGAGAGAGAGGGCAGAAGTACATAGAGAGGGGGGGGATACGAAGAATATGGACAGTGAGAAGGGGAGGAGGTGGTGGGCAGACAGAGTGGAAAAGAGGAGGAGGTGGACAAAGAATCCGGGAGGAGGAGATTGACAGGGACAGGAGAGAGAAGCAGATTTGGATGTACTATCCAATACCCACATGTGTTACCAACGTGAGTTTTCTCTTTTCTTTCTTTTCCATTTAAGCAAACTGGGGCACAGCACAGCGTGGCCAGGTACAGTTAGCAGATGAATAAACGTATTCAGGAAATATTAATCTTACGAAAGGGAACTCCATAGAAACACGCACTAGAAAACGGAAATATCGAGCCGCTACCCCAAGACATTTTCATATTATCTCAACAGCAGTATAGCACTCTCGATAAAGTGTACTTAAAGTGAGGTATAGAATTTCACTGCGAGACAATATTTTTTTTGGTAGCTTATTCACGGGGAACAAAATTTCCGTCGATAACAAGAACTCCCAATTCTAGTTGATATGTTTTACATATTGATTTTAATAGAGCGTACAAAATTACTGACAGCTGAGTAAGGTGCTAAAATATAACTTGATTGTGGTCACGGTTAAAATTTGACACCTTAGCTTATCTATGCATCAAGTATATGCTAGATGTAAGTTAATTCATGGTTTTGTTATGTATATTTTTAATGTCTTTATGTAAATTATATTGCACAAAATTGTGATACATAGAACGGGAATAGAAGGCTGCTGCGGGCTGTGGGTATAGAATCTTTTCAGCACGATTCAACAGGAGAAGCAAAGTTTCTAGACGAAGCTGCAGCCCCACCCTAAAATTTTAGCAGACGGCCGCAGCATTCAATACTGACTTGTTAAAAAGTTGATGAAGGTTTCTCGGGTCTCCAGCCGGTTGGTAGCGTTGATATATCGCGTTTCGGGAGCTGTCATACTACCCATCTTCTGGCGAAGTGTTGGTAGACACATCTTTTGTCCAATTTAACGATTCCTTAAGTTGTAATAATGTCTGAACCCTTGAGTAGTCGCGCGGGTGACGTACCTCACCCAACGATATCCTTTTTGTTATGTTGTTGCCTGCACGGGTTTTCCAGAGAGGTGAATTTATGTAACTTCGAGTTCCAATTTAAACGTCAGTATTTCACCATTTTTGTTTGAACGTGGCTATTGTTAGGGATTACAAAAATAAGTTTATAGTAACTGTCACAAACCCGATCACTGGCGTTACCATTTCCGTTTCCATTTCGATGGGTAATTTATTTATTTTTCACAGTTCAGTTCCATAAAAATGATGATGAAGTACTGATGAGAACTATTTTCCTATCTAATAAGGCTTGGGAACTTACAAAGCCCCAAATAGAAAGGAGACGTCAAGCACCACAGGTACCTAAGAAGATTAAGAGGCGTGGACTTCCACTACGCGGAATGGAGAAAACTGTAGTCAAGCCGTTACGAGTATCATAGAGCATGGGAGAAATCAACCAGAAAGTGGCGCGTTAGACATGTAAGTGAACATGCCCCGATCATTTGAAGGAATTTTGTGCCAATTGTTTGGACACAACAGACTGAAATAATGCATGTGTAAAGAAGTAATTAAGGAACTAGGGCTCATACAAATTTATTCTAGTGTATGGTTCACCAACTATACCTATTATTCATATTTACTGCAATGTAAGTTCACTATTTTGTCATTAAAATAATTTGATGTTATAATACATATAGGGCGTCCACGTATAGAGTTCAGTAATTAACTGAATTCGACGTCATTATGGATGTATGCATCTTAATTTGTTTCATAGTTGTTAAAATAGCATTTAGAAACAATGATGGGTGACAGCTGTCACCCACGCGACCAACAATGTGGCTGAAATTCACACCAATAGTGCTGCTTTAATGGCAGTTTGATTATGATGAATGCATCGGAGGTTTGTCTGACCGTGAGTGTAGATTTGATTTGGCTTCTGCCAGGCTACTTTTAAAGGTCAACGTGGGAGTTTGACGACCAGTGAACGGAGGATTTTAAGTGGTTGTCATAGCTAACTTCCAAAGAAATTAGGCCGGCTTCCTTTAGAAGTTTGAGTGTGTGATTGAATTACTATTCAGTGTTAAAATGAACTTGAGTTCTTGGTCAGCCCAAGGATACTTAATGAGCCGAAATGAGTTGATGTATCTGTAAGAGATATTAACCAATATTAGGTACCATCCAAACGCTAGCATTTTAATGGTTTGTGTATGAGGATTGTTTGGATTGGCTTAAGTCCCGATTTTGTTTGGGTCTTTAGTAACTGAACCCTCTCGCGGAAGAGTGGTTACTGATGGTTTTGAATACAAAGGTACGATTCAAGCGTTGAATATTGAGTTAGCAAGCACTGAATAAATTGTACCGAAACCCGATGTTTGTTAGCAAGCTCCTTTTGCCCAGAAAGTGACAGAATTAATTTGTCTCGAATCCTAGGTTTCATTATTTGCCCTAAGAAACCATAAATCTGAATGGTATTCAGTACTGCTATTCACTTATTGGGAAGCTTTATCGATTACCCTACAAATGATATAACGTGTAATGCGTTATAACGCGAGAAATACTGCCAATACCTGAATTATAGAAGATTTAAATGAATACTCCTATGGGAAAAATTTACAGTGGCAATAGCTATTTCTGTAATGGTTAACACTGAAGTAGTGGTATTTACGCGGAACTAGATTACAGCGAAAGTGTATCTGACATTATTGGTGAATAAAACACGACTGGCATTAAAGGGGAAAAAAAGGTATTTCGACTTGTCATTATGCAGATGTAAATATATTCATTAGTCATTACGATTTTAAGAAAGTAAATGTCGGAATCAGATTTGATGGAAAAAGTTATAAACAGCGATTGATTTCTATTGTGGTAAAGCGTGTAAAGAAAGGAATACAGCAACTTAACGATAATCAGATGGTTCCCATAAAGAATACTGTCAAAGATCGGGTTTATCAGTACAAACGATAGCATGTATTTCGACAAAATATACATTTAAAAGTTTAATGACAGGAAATTTATTGGGTCACTCATATATATATATATATATATATATATATATATATATATATATATATAGAGAGAGAGAGAGAGAGAGAGAGAGAGCCTTTAACTATATATGCGAAGACAGTAACTTGTTCCCGAAAGAACAGTTACTGTTGATGACCCAGCCATTGACCTTCGTCTGTGCGAATGCGCACAGGTTGCCCAAACTCTTACGGGAATCGCCAAAGTGTGCGCGAGTAATGAGTGGGTGGGCAAATGTCTATAAGGTACAATACATTTATAGAATTGTGGACAGTTGGGAAAGTGAGTCTCACGGGAAGCGTGCAAGGGATAAGTCCCCGCAGTCGCGCTATTCATCTGTGTTCTCGGTGGCTCAGATGGATAGAGCGTCTGCCATGTAAGCAGAAGATCCCGGGTTCGAGTCCCGGTCGGGGCACACATTTTCAGCTGTCCACATCGAGGTGTATCAACAACACCTGTCGGCAGCTGAGGTTATCAGTTAGTCATCATTTATTCCAGGGAAAAGCTGCACGGTCATCAACAGTAACTGTTCTTTCGAGAACAAGTTACTGTCTTCATATATATAGTTAAAGGCTACCCAGCCATTGACCTTCGTCTGTGCGAATGCGCACAGGTTGCCCAAACTCTTACGGGAATCGCCAAAGTGTGCGCGAGTAATGAGTGGGTGGGCTAATGTCTATAAGGTACAATACATTTATAGAATTGTGGACAGTTGGGAAAGTGAGTCTCACGGGAAGCGTGCAAGGGATAAGTCCCTGCAGTCGCGCTATTCATTTGTATTCTCGGTGGCTCAGATGGATAGAGCGTCTGCCATGTAAGCAGGAGATCCCGGGTTCGAGTCCCGGTCAGGGCACATGTTTCAGCTGTCCACATCGAGGTATATCAACACCACCTGTCGGCAGCTGAGGTTGTCAGTTAGTCATCATTTATCCGAACCCGCTTTTCCGCAGATGGTGCATTTAGCGTCCGGGAAAAATGAAATTCAAGTGAGTGCTAACTTTAAAAGCAGAAGTGTAGATAACACAATAAAAGAAAGACCCGCACGCGCATAAATAAACTTTGATAGAAAGACAGAGGAACCACGTGATCAGGGGAAACATAATTCAAAAAGGACAGCAAAAGCGAAGTGGAAGATGTAGCGGCTAGAACAACCAGTGGAATAGACAGCTGACGACGCCGGCAACCGCTGAACATCGCGCGACAACGAGCAACAGCAGCCAGGAGTCTGTGGCAGTTGGCAGCAGTAGACAGAATGCGGGGGCAGAGCTTGGCGAATGACCCGCCGTAACATCTCGTCGTGCTGACGACGATCGAGAAAAGCTAAGCTGTATTCTACACTCCTGGAAATTGAAATAAGAACACCGTGAATTCATTGTCCCAGGAAGGGGAAACTTTATTGACACATTCCAGGGGTCAGATACATCACATGATCACACTGACAGAACCACAGGCACATAGACACAGGCAACAGAGCATGCAAAATGCCAGTGTATATCCACCTTTCGCAGCAATGCAGGCTGCTATTCTCCCATGGAGACGATCGTAGAGATGCTGGATGTAGTCCTGTGGAACGGCTTGCCATGCCATTTCCACCTGGCGCCTCAGTTGGACCAGCGTTCGTGCTGGACGTGCAGACCGCGTGAGACGACGCTTCATCCAGTCCCAAACATGCTCAATGGGGGACAGATCCGGAGATCTTGCTGGCCAGGGTAGTTGACTTACACCTTCTAGAGCACGTTGGGTGGCACGGGATACATGCGGACGTGCATTGTCCTGTTGGAACAGCAAGTTCCCTTGCCAGTCTAGGAATGGTAGAACGATGGGTTCGATGACGGTTTGGATGTACCGTGCACTATTCAGTGTCCCCTCGACGATCACCAGTGGTGTACGGCCAGTGTAGGAGATCGCTCCCCACACCATGATGCCGGGTGTTGACCCTGTATGCAGTCCTGATTGTGGCGCTCACCTGCACGGCGCCAAACACGCATACGACCATCATTGGCACCAAGGCAGAAGCGACTCTCATCGCTGAAGACGACACGTCTCCATTCGTCCCTCCATTCACGCCTGTCGCGACACCACTGGAGGCGGGCTGCACGATGTTGGGGCGTGAGCGGAAGACGGCCTAACGGTGTGCGGGACCGTAGCCCAGCTTCATGGAGACGGTTGCGAATGGTCCTCGCCGATACCCCAGGAGCAACAGTGTCCCTAATTTGCTGGGAAGTGGCGGTGCGGTCCCCTACGGCACTGCGTAGGATCCTACGGTCTTGGCGTGCATCCGTGCGTCGCTGCGGTCCGGTCCCAGGTCGACGGGCACGTGCACCTTCCGCCGACCACTGGCGACAACATCGATGTACTGTGGAGACCTCACGCCCCACGTGTTGAGCAATTCGGCGGTACGTCCACCCGGCCTCCCGCATGCCCACTATACGCCCTCGCTCAAAGTCCGTCAACTGCACATACGGTTCACGTCTACGCTGTCGCGGCATGCTACCCGTGTTAAAGACTGCGATGGAGCTCCGTATGCCACGGCAAACTGGCTGACACTGACGGCGGCGGTGCACAAATGCTGCGCAGCTAGCGCCATTCGACGGGCAACACCGCGGTTCCTGGTGTGTCCGCTGTGCCGTGCGTGTGATCATTGCTTGTACAGCCCTCTCGCAGTGTCCGGAGCAAGTATGGTGGGTCTGACACACCGGTGTCAATGTGTTCTTTTTTCCATTTCCAGGAGTGTACTTCGTTTGGTGGTTTGTCTGCAAAGAAACTTGTGAACATGGCGGAAAATAAAGACTATGCTGTATTTGACGAGAAGGCTGGGGTAAATTTGAGAAACGTAATATACGCAGATGATGCAGTAGCTGGTGCATTTAGTTTTGATGCATCACAAGAAAACGATAGTTGCTTGTCAGATTCAATTTATGTTAATTATGGGATAGAAAATGAACAGAACACTGTAGAAACTGATGTTAAGTTTACACCGTTTTGTGTTCAAAGGCTAAAAAGGTAATCGAAGTTGTTAAACTCCACATCTATTCCTATTCGGGAAGAAAAAAGTTAAGCAGAATCTGAGGTTAATGAGTTGCATACTGAAGTTGATCAAGGGTTTACTAACTTGTCAGCAGAAATGGAATCCAGAATTGAAAACAAATTTATAAATTAAGAGATTCATGGATAAACGATATAATTTTGTGTACGCCAATTGTAAAACATTAAATTAGTAAAGTAGAGCAAGAATATAATAATGCTGTTGTAACAGTGAACAACGAATTGACGTCTCAGATTAGGCAAGTTGCTGATGACAGCAAACAGTTAAGGGAACAAGTACATGCAGAGTTTAATGAAATGCCGAAACAAGTAAATAATGTGGAAAAACAACGTGAAGCTAATCAAGCTATAATGGGAAATCAAATCAAGGAAGGAAAGGATGTGTGTGAGAAATTTGGTGTGCAAGTGGGTGCTAAATTTAATAACCTGGAAAGTAACATAAATCAGTTTAGTACAGCTGTAGGTCAACAACTGTGTAACCATGATGGTAGGCTAAAAAGAGTAGAACAAAGAGTTACTAACACTAGCGGCTATGTAATATCTAATGGTGTGGTAGAATCCTCAGAAATTGCATATGTGACACATCGGCAGTTTTTGCGATTCGATGTAAATAAAAATGAACATCCTAAGAGTTTTGGGGGGATTTTGAGGACCTTTTACCCAAAACATGGAATGATAAGCAAAAAATTTGTTTCATTACGTCAACTTCGATGGGAGAAGATAGAGTGCGGGGAACTGGGCAGTAGATAAGTATGACAAGATACAGTACTTTAAACAGGCATTTCATGAGGAATAATGGGACAAACGAAAGCAGATGAAAGTGGTCTTCCACGTCATCCCCATTTCCTGTCAATCAAAAGGAAATGGGGGTGACAAGGAAAACCACATAACAGAACAATAGGTTAACCCTGCAGAGTTCGTGCTCTAAAATGAAACGTGAGTGGTCGCATGGATTACATATATATGTCATTTTCTCAACTAAGAAAAGAGGCAATTGAATTTTCCAATATTTTTATCGAGTGTTTTACGTGTTGCTCATAGTAATGTTTATGAAAAACTGTCAACAAAAAGTACATATACGACCTCGTAATTGAGAAAACATCAAACTTTTCACAACAAGTCACAATTTTAGGGAAGAGAGCATCATGGGCTTTGATTTACACTAAAAAAACACATATTTGTGTGAAAGCAAGTTTTATCGTGATTTTCTGTACAAGAATTACAGACGATCTTGGAATGATCAGGGCAAACAAATTATTTACATGCATTACACAGTTTTCTTGTACTTCTATTTCGTGATCTTTCGCAGTTGTAGCAGCGACCCACAGAACTCCTCTGTGTCATTCCCGAAGTTGCTGGCTGATATTCCAAGAGAGGAAAGCCAAGAAAGTCCTTCATTTAGAAGGACAGGCTTCTTGGCTACATTTTTTTTGTCTAATCTCCGTTCAGCCAGAGGTTTCATCCAAGACAAGGACAGGTCAATAAGAAAATCTCGACGTCGAATAACAGTGTAGTTTTGGTTCCCTGTATAAATGAAAAGTGCATAGTGGGCACTAAGGTTCAGCATATCATAAAATACAGTAAGAGGCCATCTTTTTGAATTTTTGGATACATCATAAAGCATACACATCTTATCAACTAGATCCGCACCTTTCGCTGTACGGTTGTAGTGCGTTATTATTTCTGGTTTCTGTTTAGATCGTGTATCGGTGTCCATTTTTGCGTCATTGTGAGTTGTTGACATGAAAATCACTACGTTGTTAGGTTTTGGTACGTATGAAACCAATGTGCAAGGGGGGCGGAAGCCAAATTTGGATGAATTTATTGGATTTGCTTTTGCCACACGAAATTCCCTGGGCACTTTTCCTTTGTGCTTCTGTACTGCGACAATCGTGGTTGTTCTATTTTCAAACAGCTGCTTGGCAACATGGAGCGGAGAGAACCAATTGTCCATTGTTATATTGTGGTTTCTTCCGAACACAGGACGTACGTCTCATATTATCACATCACTTCTTTCGTTACTTAAGCAATATGGCCCTTCCGGTTGTTTGCCTGCATATATGTTCAGGTTGAATGTATAGGGGTAGTGAGCATCCATAAGCGCAAATACCTTCACACCATATATTGTGGGCTTGCTGGGACTGTACTTCCTAAATAGACAGTGCCCTTGAATGACAAAAGTTGTTCATCGAAAGTCATTTCAGCACTCGAAACATAGTACTGTTGAGAGTTTGTAAGGAACAGATCAAGTATTTCACGCATTGGGGCCAGTTTGTCAATTTCTGCAGGCACTTCACGATCATTAATATCATCAATTTAAATCTTTGCTCAGACATAGTCAAATAAATTGCATCAATTCCAGCATGTTTTATGTGGTCAAACATTTGGCTAGTGCTCGATCGGCTTATTTTCAGCACTCCTCTGATCAACAGAATCCCAATAAGTCACATTATTTCAGTTGGAACTGTATGTGTAACATCTCTCTCTCTAGAAAAGGTATTCTTGATGTGGTTTATTTTATGTTAGTGTATTTGGTTATGAGATAAATGATATTATCGTGCGAAAAAAGGGACATGCAATCTTCGACAGTAGTTTTCTGTCTTGCGGTTCCTTTAGGATCAGAAGGAATATACACGATGTTATGAGCTCTATTTCTTCCTGTATTGAGAGGAGGAGCCTTTGATCATATTGTGTCATCTACACCAGTATAAAAATCAAACCGTCTGCTTCTCCGGGATGGTTCATCACATTAAAATTCAGGACTGTTCTCAGTTGCCTCCCCTGGTACTTCTCCCTCTTGCTCAGACTCACACTGATGGTCCTGCTCTTCCAGAACATCATAGTTAGAACTTGAGTCGGGAATATCTTCCTCATCCTCAGTCTCTTTCAGCCATTCCAGAATCCGAGCTTCTTGCCTCTGATCCATAATTTACCTAAAATTCAATGAAATTCTGTAATTATTTTAAATATTTATGCTTGTAAAACAATAATGAATAGATGGAATACGTATTCCAACAAATAAGTGGAAAAATTGGAATAAGGAAAAAAACTGTTTTTCAAAAATACTTACGTAAAATACGAAGATAGTAACTGTTCTCGAAAGAACAGATACCATTGATGACCGTGCAGTTTCTCTAGAATAAATGATAATTAATTGAAACCCTTAGCTGCCGACAGGTGCTGTTGATATACCACGATGGGGATAGCTGAAAACATGTGCCGCGATCGGGACTCGAACCCGGGATCTCCTGCTTACATGGCAGACGGTCTATCATCTGAGCCACCGAAGACACAGATGAATAGCGTGACTGCAGGGACTTACCCCTTGCACGCTTCCCGTCATACCCACATTCCCAACTGTCCACAATATAGATGCATAACGTACCTAATAGATGTCTGCCCATCCACAGTTACTATCTTCATAGTTAAAGGCTACCCAGCCATTGGCCTTCGTCTGTGAGAATGAGCACAGATTGACCGAACTGTTACGGGAATCATCAACTTAGTGTGCGCGAGTAATGAGTGGATAGGCAAATATCTATTAGGTACACTATGTATGTAGAGTGTGGACAGCTGGGAATGTGGGTCACACAGGAAGCGTAAGGGATAAGTCCCTGCAGTCGTGCTATTCATCTGTGTCCTCGGTGGCTCAGATGAATAGAGCGTCTGCCATGTAAGCAGGAGGTCCTGGGTGCGACTCCCCGTCAGGGCACACTAGGCTAGTTTGCATACTTTTTATGTAAAACACATTACAATGGTTTAAGGGGTTGGGTGACAAGCAAGAATGCGCCAGAAATGACGTTGAAAAGTATGAAAAATTAGAAAAGTTTACCAGAAAATTTGTACTTAATTTCGTATCACAGGCGGTACAATAGTTAAAGGAAATGGAGGTGACATGGAAAACCAGTTAACAGAACAATAGGTTAAGTGCCAACAAAGGCCCAAACATTTGGTCAAGACACCCAGAGTACAGTGCCAAACATTAGGTTGTGCAGCAGGTTTGCCCCATGCAATTGCTTCTTGCAAGATCTACACGTTTCCAAACAGCAGAGAATGATGTGCAAGAAAAATCCAACCCCCCAATAACTTAATTTTTTTATAAATAAACAATACACCCTTGAATTTCCTATTATGAGCTCCTTCCTCTCCACCAATTTCCATATATTCCATACATTGCCTTGAATCTCCTAAATTGCTTAAATAAACAAAACAAAAATGGTTCAAATGGCTCTGAGCACAATGGGACTCAACTGCTGTGGTCATCAGTCCCCTAGAACTTAGAACTACTTAAACTTAACTAACCTAAGGACATCACACACACCCATGCCCGAGGCAGGATTCGAACCTGCGACCGTAGCAGCAGCGCGGCTCCGGACTGGAGCGCCTAGAACCGCACGGCTACCGCG
Source organism: Schistocerca nitens (assembly GCF_023898315.1). Lineage (NCBI taxonomy): Eukaryota > Metazoa > Arthropoda > Insecta > Orthoptera > Acrididae > Schistocerca > Schistocerca nitens. The sequence goes on along the minus strand of NC_064614.1, from coordinate 975,679,224 downwards.
GCCGGCTCTTAAATAAACAATTGTCCACACAATGCCTAAATTGTTTAAACAACATTCCATACACTACAATCAAATTCCCTCCAAATGATCGATCAACTGAGTCTTTTTCCCACTTATTCGTAGGAAGAGATGGCGGTCAGATGACTTACGTTAGTGGAGGTGGCAAAAGTGCTCTTTTTTACTGCCATTTTCTTAGGTTACTCGAGCTAGCCATGGTATGTTGGATTGTATTGATGGAACTTACCGCCATTTCTTGGGGGAGGAGAGGGGAGGGGATTTACCAGTGGGTGAGAGGTTAATTAATTGATTAATTTAATTAAGTAGTCAATCAAATTGATAAGAGTAAGAGGAGCTATCCCCATAACCTAGACCTGAAACTGTACCTGTAGCAGTGTGTGTGTGGGGGGGGGGGGGGGGTTGGGGGAGGGTAGCAGACAATAGGATAAGTGCCTGTCAATCAAAAGGAAATGGGGGTTATATGGAAAACCACTTAACAGAACAATAGGTTAAGTTCCTGTCAGTCAAAGGAGAACAATAGGTTAAGCACCTGTCAGTCAAAGGATAACAATAGGTTTGGCCCTGAGTGCATACCTGCTAGTGATGTAGGCAACCCACACCAACAAAATGGACTGACACTCGCCTAACTCTACTACTAAAGCCAACCTCCTCGATGTAGTACTGTGAAGAATGACAAAGATCACATAAACAACAAAATAGTAGAATCTGTAGACCTAACCCACAACAGCAACCTGAACTAAAATAACTGTTAAAGAAATATGTATATATTTTTAATATTGAGCCAGCAATCATTATGTGCTTATCAGTATCATACCCAAGTACTTACACAAGAAATTTTCAGCCTAAACTGATATTCGACCCTATGGACAGAAGGAGTGGCAGTTACCAAAGAAATAAGACAGATGTTAGAATTGAAAATTATATAAGTGTTATTGTCACTTTATTGCAGTCTTTCACTATCAGAAGCGAGACCCATTGGAAATATGCCCCTTTCACTAGACGCACAGGCTATCAATCAGATTATATTCACATCATGGTCTAAAAACAATACACACTAAAGACTAATTTTGTTGACCTTTACTAATGAGTGTAAATATCTGAGCAGTTAATTTGTGTATCTGCCGCTGTAATACTCATAATCCACATGGTAAGGGAAAAGTTTGTTTGCAGTACTACTTGTACTTATATTTGTTGTATGGATAACTTACCTCACTAGTGCATAGATTAAGCCATGTTAGCCACAATATTTACATACATCAAATATCGTTAGAATTACTTTGATGCTACCTGATTTAGACTTGCTGTACTTGTGTGCTCAAAAAAGGTAAACAGTTGTATGTACAACCAGCTCCTTCACTGTGTTGATAATTTTTTCTGTCTATTTTCATAGTATTAAGTATTTTTCTGTAAGAAGTATTTATTTGCCTGTCCAGGGCACCTCTTGACAAAGAAACCGCCAGAAACATTAAGAAACTAAACAAAACATGGTGGAGACAAGCTACTGAAAGATCACATCCTGCATCACCTTTCACAGTGGAAGAACTGAAAATGGCTATCTCGAACATCATAAATATGAAGGCAGCTGGGCCAGATGAGTTATACCCAGAATTTATTAACTATAGTGGGAAAAATGTTATCAACTGGCTCGTGAACTTCTATAATAACATCCTTGAAGAAGGCCGAGTGACTAAGATATTCAAAAGATCTAAAGTATTGCCAATATTAAAACCTGGGAAAACACCAGACAAGCCTGAACATTTTAGACCAATCTCTCTCCTGAGCACCTGCTTCACACTCTTGGAGAGACTCTTGTATAATTGTATTGGGACGACTTTGAATGAAAGAATCGCCATCGAGCAGGCTGGTTTTCGAACCCAACGTAACTGTTGCGACCAAGTACTGGCTTTAACAACACATATCGAGAACGGCTATGAACGGAAACTTAAAACAGCTGTTGCATTTGTAGATGTAACCGCTGCATACGATAGTGTGTGGAGGCATGGTCTTCTTAGCAAGATACTTGAGATTATCACTTACCAGACCTTGTACAAATTACTAAGTGATATGCTCAGCAATAGAACCCTTGAAGTTCATCTAGAAGGAAAGAAGAGTCGAACCACTGTTTCAAACAACGGCTTACCACAAGTTTCTGTATTAGCACCATTACTTTTCAATGTGTACATAAGCGACATACCAACAACAAAGCGCGGAGGTTCTGTTACACAGATGACATGGCCCTGGCTGTGCACCATGAAAGTTTTGAACAGTGTGAAAACTCCCTTAACCAAGACCTCGGAGTAATGGGTAGATATTTTAGATCTTGGAGATTAATTCCTAACCCAATAAAGTCAGAAGTTACAGTGTTTCATTTAAAAAACCAACACGCAACCCGATCCCTTGGCGTTACCTTTGCTGGTAAAAAGTTAAAGCATAACCCAAACCCAAAATATCTTGCTATTAAATTGGATAGGTCGCTTACATTCAAAACCACACCTAATAGATACTGTTGCTAAGATACGTACAACAAATAATATTATTCAAAAGCTCGCCAATACTAGCTGGGAAGCTGATGTACATACTCTGAAGATTTCTTCTGTAGCGCTGGTATAATCTGTTGCAGAATATTGCCGCCCTGTTTGGCTTAACAGCAGCCACACGTCTAAAGTGGATACTCAACTAAAAAATACCATGAGAACCATAGCTGGGACCATTAAATCGACCCCACTACCTTGGCTTCCTGTTCTCTGCAGTATAGCTCCACCTGCCCGCATCTCGTGGTCGTGCGGTAGCGTTCTCGCTTCCCACGCCCGGGTTCCCGGGTTCGATTCCCGGCGGGGTCAGGGATTTTCTCTGCCTCGTGATGGCTGGGTGTTGTGTGATGTCCTTAGGTTAGTTAGGTTTAAGTAGTTCTAAGTTCTAGGGGACTGATGACCATAGCTGTTAAGTCCCATAGTGCTCAGAGCCATATAGCTCCACCACATCTTAGGCGGCAAACCGCCCTTAGTTAATGAATGGCGTAAAATCTCCAATACAACCTTCCAATCCATCAAGACATTGCCCCAAATCTTTCCCGACTAAGATCTAGAAGACCACCATGGAGAACAGCTCAAAACCTTATGGCTACGTCTTACGGTGCTATGGATTATGGAAAAATGAATGGCCTCAGACTGGACTATCCAAGAACTGCTATGAAATATCACCTGGTGGAAACCTACCTGGTACAGACTTGCTAAGAAGAACTTGGGTTATACTCAATAGACTCAGAACTGGTCATGGCAGAAGTGGCGAGATGCTCTGTAGATGGGGCATACGAGACTCACCACAGTGCGATTGTGGACATCCAGAGCAAACGATCCAGCACATCATTCAGGAATGCCCTAAACGTGCGTTTAAAGGATCCATTCGAGAACTTTATGTAGCCTCCCCTGCAGCCGTCGAGTGGATGGAAAACCTAGAGACTCTGTAGATTCCATATTGTATGTGATTGCTGAATTACCTTATAGCAACAATTTCTATATGATAATTTTATGTTATCTATGACAAGATACCTTATTGTAACAACCTGTGTATGCCTACGTTATCCTTATTTGAATGCCCATAAGACGAGACATTATTTATGTGTTATAATGTATGATGATTTTATCTTTATCTGTCTGTATGTATTTAAACATGAAACCATTTGTACTTGAAAACCACATACGCTAAATAATAATAATGTGTCTGTATTTCCTATTGAATTAAATTAAATCTTACCTAGGAACATCAAGGAAAGGCCTTCGTTATTGGTCGTTTGTACACATGTAATGTAACTGTTGTATCACTAAACGTTTGTGGGCTTTGAACGATTACATTTCGATTTCACGCTTCCTGAATACCACCTATATGTTTTGCTCTGGCTTGAACGTTCTCTCTGTCCTTTCTGTGTCCTGTGGAATTTAGCGCATAGATTTGATTTTTATACAAACTACACACAGGCTAATTTCGCTATAAGTAAACAAATAATGTTGTTCTTACCCACCGGAACTACAAGATACTAAGAGTTATCGACGTTTTAGTAGCTCTGGTCTAACTCATAAAAATTATGGCATAGTATAAAAATCTACTTCTTATTATGAATAATGGGTATATTTCCCACAGAAAAATGTATTATTTGTGTTGCAGTAACTTTTCTCGAGCTCTATATCACCAGAATACTGCAGTCTGTGTGGGCGATGTTAATGGTTGTATTTGTTAGAAATAAGTGTTGCAAAACTATGGAACAGTGAACTCAGTTTTAAGAATGGTTTTGTACTTCTTAGTGCATAGTGAAATCGTAAGGCCGGCCGTGGTGGCCGAGCGGTTCTAGGCGCTCAGTCCGGAACCTCGAGACTCCTACGGTCGCAGGTTCGAATCCAGCCTTGGGCTTGGATGTGTGTGATGTCCTTAGGGTAGGATGGTTTAAGTAGTTCTAAGTTCTAGGGGACTGACGGCCACAGATGTTAAGTCCCATAGTCCTCAGAGCCATTTGAACAATTGTTTTGGAATCGTAACACACTGGTAAACAAAATATTATGCTAGCCTGTGTTCAAATGGTCAACCAGACTAGTGCACCAACAAAAAACTTGTAAAGAATTATACATTAACCTGAATCGAGATCCTTAAATTGTTTTCAACCTTGTTGCACTTTGTGGAAGATTAGAATCCTCTCTGAGTGTGGAGAGGAGGTTTTATCTGCACCAGCACTCAATGACAGTGGTCAACTCGTAACTGGAAGTGTGCTTCAGTGTGGAGTAATCGACAATGGCGTTCACGTCCAGCAGATCTTGACTGCCAACGAGAAGTACTGCTCATGCTGTCTTTATTAAATTGAACCGACACTACAGTATATACAGAGGAAAATTTGCCCATCAGCGAAACATTCTTAGTACATGCTGTGGACATTAACTTTATGATACTATTATTGACATCTGCTGTTTCAAAGCGATCAATGAAATGTCGTGTGGCTAGGGCCTCCCGTCGGGAAGACCGGTCGCCTGATGCAAGTCTTTTTAGTTGACGCCACTTCGGTGACTTGCGTGTCGAAGGGGATGAGATGATGGTGATACAGACAGCACAATACCCAGTCTAAGAGCGGAGAAAATCTCCGACCCGGCCGGGAGTCGAACCCGGGCCCCTTTGCACGGAATTCCATCGCGCTGACCACTCAGCTAATGGACGGATAAAGAGATCAATGGCAGTTTAACTCTTAATGTATTGGACGCTCAGCACTGCTCTAAAGATAAGATATAAAAAGTACCCCGAGCTAAACATGAATCCATTTCGCGTATTTAAATTATTCCGTGTCATTCTTACTGCAACGTAACTTTCTAGTACTGGTGGTGGTATTAGTCCACCTACGTAGGTAGATTACCGTCGCTTTGACATGTTCTACCGCTCCTGCAACCTACCGTCTGTAGTAAATGGTTTCTTAAATTCGTGTGGTCCACGAAATTACTGGCCCCTGCGAGTTATTGCTGGGTATTAATAATTTCTAGCGGAAGGTTTCAACGAACCGGTAGAAATTTGAACGCAACGGATAACGCATTTTTTTTAACCACTACAGAAGGCACCTGTACAGGGCTTAGTAGGCATTATATAGCTTTTATTTGCTTTCATGACCCAGAATTCGCCTGTGGTACTGACTTCCACCTATTCTTTATGACAGAAGGAGTAAATAATCAGTTGAGGGTAGAGATTAATTGATATTTATTCAGTACCGATGGTATTTCAACAACTAGTCGTGTTTCTCTTGCAATGTACTTCATCAAAACCGGTCTCTAGTTAACATGGTTCAGTTTCGCCACGTAATTATGGAATGGGACAGAGGAGCGCAGACCTGGCTTCAATTTAATTCTATACAACCGCACAATTATACCTAAACCCTTGGTTATTACATTCAATTATTATGGATTACTCAGAACAAGTTCCGCAAAGACAATACAAGCAAAACTAGGTCGGGGTGGAAGAGTATTTCGCAAATCTTTATCGAATCAGTGGGCATTAAAATCCGATACTTTTCCTAGTGGCACGAGTATTTTACTTAACGCACAACTTCACCAACAAATGAACTCGTTATGGGGGTGCACAAGAAACATCACTTCAATGCTGTTCAACCCACATGGCCAAGTTTCAGTAGCCAACAGAAACACAGAAAATATGGACACACACGATTATTCCTTCCCTATTTTACACTCGCTCACTATCGTATGATTATTCATCGTGTACAATATATTTTCTGACCGAAACCACAATTTATCAATGTGGCGATTGCTCCAACCGACCACGTGGCGCGAAAGCAAGTTCAGAAAGAAAACATATAGAAAAGAAATAAAAAAACCAAAATATTACTGTAGATGGAAGAGCAGATTAAAATACATTGAATGAGTGAATTTCCGTTAAGCACAGAGCAATAACGTAACCAGACTAAGCTGACGCTTCGTACCTGGTGCTTTGGTCATCACCCTTTATGTCCGTATACTGTCCATAATGACAGGCTCTTGTGCTGCCAGCAACCGTCGCCTACATCCTATTCTTGGGTCCACCTTGGCTCATCTTCGTCACCTGAATCGTCCAACAACTATAACAGTCCAGCATCTAATAACTTCTCATATCCACCGTCGTAAAATACGAGCTGAAGTCATTTTCTCATTGTATTTATACTTCTACATCTACATCTACATCCATACTCCACAAGTCACCTGACGGTGTGGCGTAGGGTACATTGAGTACCACTATCGGTTCTCCCTTCTATTCCAGTCTCGTATTGTTCGTGGACAGAAGGATTGTCGGTATGCCTCTGTGTGCGCTCTAATCTCTCTGATTTTATCCTCATGGTCTCTTCGCGAGATATACGTAGGAGGGAGCAATATACTGCTTGACTCCTCGGTGAAGGTATGTTCTCGAAACTTCAACAAAAGCCCGTACCGAGCTACTGAGCGTCTCCCTGCAGAGTCTTCCACTGGAGTTTATCTATCATCTCCGTAACGCTTTCGCGATTACTAAATGATCCTGTAACGAAGCGCGCTGCTCTCCGTTGGATCTTCTCTATCTCTTCTATCAACCCTATCTGGTACGGATCCCACACTGGTGAGCAGTATTCAAGCAGTTGGCGATCGAGCGTACTGTAACCTACTTCGTTTTCGGATTGCATTTCCTTAGGATTCTTCCAATGAATCTCAGTCTGGCATCTGCTTTACCGACGATCAACTTTATATGATCATTCAATTTTAAATCACTCCTAATGCGTACTCCCAGATCATTTATGGAATTAACTGCTTCCAGTTGCTGACCTGCTATATTGTAGCTAAATGATAAGGGATCTTTCTTTCTATGCATTCGCAGCACACGACACTTGTCTACATTGAGATTCAATTGCCATTCCCTGCACCATGCGCCAATTCGCTGCAGATCCTCCTGCATTTCAGTACAATTTTCCATTGTTACAACCTCTCGATATACCACAGCATCATCCGCAAAAAGCCTCAGTGAACTTCCGATGTCATCCACAAGCTCATTTATGTATATTGTGAATAGCAACGGTCCTACGACACTCCCCTGCGACACACTTGAAATTACTCTTACTTCGGAAGACTTCTCTCCATTGAGAATGACAGGCTGCGTTCTGTTATCTAGGAACTCTTCAATCCAATCACACAATTGGTCTGATAGTCCATATGCTCTTACTTTGTTCACTAAAAGACTGTGGGGAATTGCATCGAACGCCTTGCGGAAGTCAAGAAACACGGCATCTATCTGGGAACACGTGTCTATGGCCCTCTGAGTCTCGTGGACGAACAGTGCGAGCTAGGTTTCACACGATAGTCTTTTTCGAAACCCATGCTGATTCCTATAGAGTAGATTTCTAGTCTCCAGAAAAGTCATTATACTCGAACATACCACGTGTTCCAAAATTCTACAACTGATCGACGTTAGAGATATAGGTCTATAGTTCTGCACATCTGTTCGACGTCCCATCTTGAAAACGGGTGTGACCTGTGCCCTTTTCCAATCCTTTGGAACGCTACGCTCTTCTAGAGACCTACGGTACACCGCTGCAAGAAGGGGGGCAAGTTCCTTCGCGTACTCTGTGTAAAATCGAACTGGTATCCCATCAGGTCCAGCGGCCTTTCCTCTTTTGAGCGATCTTAATTGTTTCTCTATCCCTCTGTCGTCTATTTCGGTATCTACCATTTTGTCATCTGTGCGACAATCTAGAAAAGGAACAACAGTGCAGTCTTCCTCTGTGAAACAGTTTTGGAAAAAGACATTTAGTATTTCGGCCTTTAGTCTGTCACCCTCTGTTTCAGAACCATTTTGGTCACAGAGTGTCTGGACATTTTATTTTGATCCACCTACCGCTTTGACATAAGACCGAAATTTCCTAGGATTTTCTGCCAAGTCAGTACATAGAACTTTACTTTCGAATTCATTGAACGCCTCTCGCATGGCCCTCCTCAAACTACATTTCGCTTCGCGTAATTTTTGTGTGTCTGCATGGCTTTTGCTATGTTTATGTTTGCTGTGAAGTTCCCTTTGCTTACGCAGCAGTTTTCTAACTCGGTTGTTGTACCACGGTGGCTCTTTTCCATCTCTTACGATCTTTCTTGGCACATACTCATCTAAAACATATTGTACGATGGTTTTGAACTTTGTCCACTGATCCTCAACACTATCTGTACTTGAGACAAAACTTTTGTGTTGAGCCGTCAGGTACTCTGAAATCAGATTTTTGTCACTTTTACTAAACAGAAAAATTTTCCTACCTTTTTTAATACTTCTATTTACGGCTGACGTCACTTAAAAATGTTGAAATGGCTCTAAGCACTGTGGTCGTCAGTCCCCTAGACTTATACCTACTTAAACCTAACTAAAGACATCACACACATCCGTGCCCGAGGCAGGATTCGAACCTGCGACCGTAGCAGCCGCGTGGTTCCGGACTGAAGCGCCTAGAACCGTTCGGCCACAGCGGCCGGCTTCCACATCACTTAGACCATGCTATTTGTGTCAGTAAAAATGGACTTAAATGCAGAGACAGTATCTACGGGCCTATATATCTACGTTAATTTTTTAACTCTAGCTGATGAAACTTGCTATTCTGTTGCAAAGTTTTCTCAAATCTGTAGCTCTCAAATCGCTTGCTTGAATGTTATTACAGAGGGATCATTCGTTACCTTATCGATTTACTGAACTGAAAGACTATACTCCGCCCGAACAGGTCATGAATACCAGTACCGACCGGCCGCCGTGTCATCCTCAGCCCACAGGCCTCACTGTATGCAGACATAAAGGGGATTGTGGTCAGCAACACCGCGCTCCTGGCCGTATGCCAGTTTACGTGACCGGAGCCGCGACTTCTCAATCAAGTAGCTCCTCAGCCTCGCAAGGGATGAGCTCACCCTCCTTGCCAACAGCGTTCGGCAGACTGGATGGTCACCCATGCAAGTGTTAGCCTAGCCCGACAGCGCTTAATGCCAGTGATCTTACGGGAACCGGTGTTACCACTACGGCAAGGCTGTTGGAAATTTACTGAACTGCTTTCTAGAAAACATTATTATTCTGTAATAAGGAAAGCTAAACTACTTGATGTTCCGTCGACAATGACGGTGTAATTATATTCTTATACGTCGAATGTTCACATTCCTCAGTAAAGTGAATCAAGTAACGTCGAATGGCGCATCCTTATACTATGGTAGACATCTTCACCGCCATTCAAGTAGGGTCTGTGACAAAACATTTTATTTCAAGCAGCGACTGACTAAAATTGATATTTCGACATTAGAGATAAGATTACGTCGCAGAAAATAACTTTATCTTTGTATATTCAGTATCTACAGAAAGAATCATCGATCCCCTTTTGTTCAGTTGAACTTATGTCTCCTCCTCTTCCTCCTCCTCCTTCTTCTTCCTCTAGCCTCGCTACTAGAATGTTGCATCATTCCTGCAACTTGTACTTCGTGTTAAATAATAATGCAGTTTGAATCAGTTTCTCTTTATTTTGGTAGCATAGTGAGAAATCCTGCGTCCCTATACTAATAGAGTTAATATTATTTAATTCTTGTCGTGTATATTATCTGAAAGTTGTCAGTTCGGTTAGCAACAAACGCACACCATAAGCGTGCTATCGTCTTCTCATATCGTTCTATTGTGATCACTGTTATCATGCAAAAATAACTTTTTTGAAAAAGCATATTTCCGCCATCATCTCTTCAACTGCAAATTTATTCTCCAGCTTTTTCTGTTATAGCAACCATCTTCACAGGAGAAAATCAGTATCGTAGGTGCATTTGTTACTTTCATGCTCAAATTATGCACACCAGAGTATTACACCATAAATAGGTTGACGGAACGTTACCACATTCGTAATCCACTATTTCCATGCCTGTGGGATATGTCGACCAGTTTTTCATAAATTTGTGAGAATATTTTCTGTTGTTTTACAGCTGAGAAGTACCATTCCTGTATATTTATTCCCCTCCTGTTTCACTTATATGAACCATCAACTCAGGAGAAAAACAGTATATATAAATTGTTCCATTGATTTATCCTTTTTTGCTGTGAATATGATTGCTACAACTGAAACCGATAGCAACCAAATATGCAGTTGTACATCTGATGCCAAAAATACGTTTTTTTAATTACCTAATACCTGTACACAGTCACCTAAGAGAGGTTTTGTTAATTTTTTGCGTTAATGATAAATGATAAGATGGTTTTTCGTCACCAAGCTTTCTACTTCGCAAGGACGATTGCTTGGCCTGAAGGTAAAATCATTGTATGCCATAAGAAAAGGTTCAGATTGGCCTTACTTTCTAGATAGTTTGTCGATTATATGTTTTCCTTTCTTATTGTCCTTTCTCTTGACCTTATCGTAGTACCACGAATAAATTTGACTAATTATCCACAATGGAGGAAATACGATACATCGGAGAACCTTTCTGAGCTTGGATTATTGCCCATGGTAATTATACTCCTTATTAACAATCACGTCTTGCCTTTTTTATGTCCAGGAGATTATCATAATGTCATTATTGTCTCTGATTAAACATGTGAGTACGGAAGATAAACTGGATGAAAAGAAAAGAGATATAAAATTAATATCTACAGAGAATAGATCCAGTCTACCCTGTCGTATAGAGAACTTTAAACATAAAGGGAAAAGAGGTTTAGGCATACCGAGAAAAAGATAGATACGTAACAGGCCACATTTGGCAAAATACCGAAAGTGTAGAAGACGAAGAAGAAGAAAAGTATAATTTCTGTTGTTTCGACACATATTTCTTTCGATTACATTCTGTACTACACTGTAGCAGTTCATTTAATGAACTGTCTAAATTTCATCGAGCTGTTACGTGGCAATGACACATCATTCGAAAGTTACTTTCATGCTTAGGTTTTACACACCAGTGTATTACACCATAAATACATTGATGGAACCCTACCAAACACATACTCCAGTATTTCCACGTGTTTGGGATATGTTGACAAATTTTCATAAGTGTGTGAGCATATTTTCCGTATTTTTACCGCTGAAAAATGCCATACCTTCATGTGGTAATGTTGTGGGGAATTTATGATTGTTGGGTGTGTCTAGCGTTACTAGAAACTTTGAGCGTGAGATAGTGCTACATCACGTCCACAGGACGTTCACGTACGTTTTATCGCCATCGTTCGGTCTCTCAGGAAGGTCGATTCACTAGCCCGAGGGACATGGGAGAATGACACCTGCATATCACTGGGGCACTTCTGGATACAGACGAGTGACGACGAAATGGAAAAAGGTGTGGCAAGAAGATTAGGGCATGGATTCATCTAGATGGTCCGCACATGAGAAAATCGTAGGGTTTCTCCACTGGCTTTAACAAAGAGGCCGATAAAAACAGCTGAAACCCTAACAGAAGTTAGAAGATGAGTGTCACCACGAAACGACGGGAATAGATTACTGGCAGCTAAGTTCTGATCGCGAGTTTCCATGTGTCGTTGACACATGGTACAAAAGGACAGGCAGTGGTGACTACCATGGTGTAGACCCATCGTCAAATGGGACGCTGAGTGCTGTTCTTTGGAACCCAGTAGTAAATCTCGCTTAGTCAATGGCGGTCAAATCAATGTCAACGTATTGGTAAACAATCTGAAGGAAGACGAAGTGAAGCAGCGTACGTCGAAGCCATACTTCTCCAGCTCCTGACATTGTGGTGTGGCGAGCTGTTTGGCATAGAAACTGGGGCCATTTGGTAATTGTTAAAAGGAAGCTGAATGTTACCGATATGTGGAAAGAACGATAAACTTTGTTCTCGCAGGCTTCATGACGTGGCTGCCAAAAGGCACTTTTCAGCAGGGTAATCCAAAAATCCTTAGTACAGTTCAAATCACGAACGCCTCGAAGAATGTGTGGATTATAGAGCGGTCTACCAAGACCTCTGGTTTATCATCCTTTGGACAATCTCCAAAGCACTGTTAAATTTCATCCATAAATCTTCACGAATTGACACAAAATGTATTTTAAACCGGCCAGAAACCCTCAAGCTGACATGCTGAGGCAGTTTGCTTCCATCTCAAACAAATGCATGACTATATTAATTGTGTCTATGGGCTTACATCTCTCACTGATGTTGATAAAAGTGGACGTAAGTTCTGAATGGAATGTAAAGCTTAATCGTTTACCGTTATGTGATGAGCATCTTGAAGATGTTTTATAATTATCATGCTAGTGCTTGATGATGTAACACTTCCCATTTGTGTCAGTGTATATACAAGAAAACGTAACACGATATTTGTATCAAACTGCTTGGGTAAGTTACATATTATTTTAAAAAAAGCAGCACTCCGTCTTCAGGCCACAAGTGGCCCATCGGGGTCATCCGAGTGCAGCGTCACCCTCAGCTGATAATCGGATAGGAGGTGCGTGTGGTCAGCACACCGCATTCCCGGTCGTTATGATTGTTTTCTTTGACCGTAGCCGCTACCATTAGTTGGCATCACGAGGCTGAGTGCACCCCGAAAAATGGCAACAGCGCATGGCGGCCTGGACAGTCATCCATCCAAGTGCTGGCCATGCCCCACAGCGCTTAACTTCGGTGATCTGACGGGAACCAGTGTATTCACTGGGCAAGCCGTTACCTCACGTATTATTAAAGCTATCTCTAAATATCACTACACATTTAACTTTACCGACGTTGAACATAAAAAAACGGTACAATTTGACTCCAGATTTTGTTGTAACAGTAACATGTATGTATGACGAGCATGCCTACTAGATTATTTTTTTATTTTCATATTTCGTTGTTATTACAATCAGTCAATTTTGTAAATAAAGACATGATTGGAGATCATGATGTGACTGGATCGTTGATAGTGTATAGCAGTAAGTGCATAGCATCAATTAGCAGCAAACTGGCTTTATGTTACTTTATTCAAAAAGTATCGTTACCGTTTTCGACTTGATACACCTCAGACGACTTTCATGCACTCGAAAAAGCACAGTATTTGGTGTATTGATGACATGCCTTAGGGTAAACGATAACTTACGGTAACAAACGTGTATTAAATATGGTTACGCTACAGACTTTTATTTGAATGCATCTAACATGACGTGTCCGTCTGGAACATATGTTTCTTTTTTCTCCAAATAACCTTCACCATATTGTCATTTGTATTTTCACACTCATAAACGTCGACTTACTTTATTGAACAGTTTCGTTTGGCCACGAAAAAAATTACCAATTCACACCAAATGTTGCGACTTACAACACGTGAAAACAAATACAGAGTATTCAAAAAGTGCATGAGTATCAAAGATTCTACGATACAATGATAATTACCGATATTTAGCAAAGAAGGAGTAGATTACTGTTACAATAAATCGTAAACGCATTTTTCATTAACTGTAGAGCATTAAATACAGAGAAATAATGATGTTCGGTGAATTAGAGCGTTACAAAGCTAATTTAGAAAATAGTAGAGAACTAAAAGTGTATAAAAATCTGTATCATTTCAGATCTTGTCTTTGAAAAGTGCTAACGACAGTACATTCAAATTTATTAATACTTAGTGCCATAAAATTTGTTGACTGTTCTACATACGTATAATGTACAGGAGTTTTTACTTTATCAGCAGGTAGACGAAGGAACACTATTTAAATCATGGAGAATACTTTGTGGAAGATTTTCAGGAAAGTAGTATTTTGCAGCTCAGTCTGCTCATTAAGGTTGTAAGGTTATAGGCTGGGGAGTCTTGTGTGTGTGTGTGTGTGTGTGTGTGAGAGAGAGAGAGAGAGAGAGAGAGAGAGAGAGTGAGAGTGAGAGAGAGATTCGTAGTAGCTCTTTTTCTGCTAAGTGTGGTATGATCACGTTGTTCTAAGTTTGGTTTATCTCAGCAGTGTGGGCTTCAAACGTTAATTTGTTTAAAATTGCCACGTATAAACGCACCAAAGTATTCCCTGTATCAAATCTCAATATTTCTGCCTGTGAGACCAATTTTTGTGATAGATCACATTTCAACTTGTATATTCCAGATTAACTTTAGGAGGCCTTATGGATTAATTCTTGTTGTAATTTGCAGTCACAGAGAAGTTGATTTCAATATAATTTTAAATGACCTTGCTACTTGGTAGAATAGAGGGTCTATGTATGGGAAACTGCGCATTTTGATTTGACTACTGCGAGAGAGTTTGATTTGTCTTAGAATGGATATTAATTCACTTGTTGTTCCGTGGGCCTGTGATTTTGGCTTTCCATTTTTTGTTAAGTTTTTATGTTATTACAGTGTCATAACAATTATTATAAGCAACTGTGATAATTATATTGGTGTCATTTTGTTGCTCTTTTCATCTCATAGGTAATTTTTGCATTTGGTGTAGCATGGATTTAAAGTATGCCATGCTATGTTGGCCGCAGTGACATGCTGAGTCGTCAGTGACGCATTTATTTCCCAACAGACTAAACTGATGTTAAAGGCTCCCCTTACAAATTTTATGATCAATAACACTTACGAACATCTTTGTTTAATGCTCAGCTGTGAATTTAATATTCCTCCATGGATTCAATTCTTCATCTATATCTACATCTACGTGATTGCTCTGCTGTTCACAGTAAAGTGCCTGACAGAGGGTTCAATGAACCATCTTCATTCCGATTTCGCACAGCAATACTCCGGAATAAGGAGGACAAGAGTGGTGTAAGCAGTCTCTTTAGTAGACCTGTTTCACCTTCTAAGCATTCTGCCTATGAATTGCAGTCTGTGGTTTGCTCTACCTACAACACTATCTATGTGATCGTTCCAATTTAGATTGTTTGTAATTGTAATCCCTAAGTATTTAGTTGAATTTACAGCTCACAGGTTTGTGTGACTTATTGCGTAATCGAAATTTAGCAGATTTCTTTGCGAACTCATGTGAATAACTTCACACTTTTCTTTATTCAGGGTCAATTGCCTCTTTTCGCACCATACAGATATCTTATCTAAATCATTTTGCAATTCGTTTTGGTCATCTGATGACTTTACAAGACAGTAAATGGCAGCATCATCTGCAAACAATTTAAGACCGCTGCTGAGATTGTCTCCTACGTCGTTCATATAAATCAGGAACAATGGAGAGCTTATAACATATCCTTTGATAACGCCGGATATTATTTCTGTTTTACAAGATGACTTTCCGTCTATTACTACGAACTGTGACCTTTCTGACAGAAAATCACGAATCCAGTCGCAGAACTGAGGCGATATTCCATAGGCACGCAGTTTGCATAGAAGACACTTATGAGGAACGGTGTCGAAAGCGTTCTGGAAATCTAAAAATATGGAATCAATTTGACATCCCCTGTCGATAGCACTCATTACTTCATGAGCATAAAGAGCTAGTTGTGTTTCACAAGAACTAAATTTTCTGAATCCGTGCTGACTACGTGCCATTAAATCGTTTTCTTCGGGGTACTTCATAAATGTTGGAATACGGTAGATGTTCCAAAACCCTACTGCAAATCGACGTTAGTGATATGGGCCTGTAATTCAACGGGTTACTCCTATTTCCCGTTTTGGGTATTGGTGTGACTTGAGCAATTTTCCAGTCTTTTGGTACGAATTTTTCTGTGAGAGAGCGGTTGTATATAATTGCTAAATATGGAGCTATTGTATCAGCATACTCTGAGAGGAACCTTACTGGTACACAATCTGGACCGGAAGGCTTGCTTTTATTAAGTAATTTAATCTGCTTTGCGGCATCGAGGATATCAATTTCTATGTTTCTCATCTTGGCAGCTGTTCTTGATTGGAACTGACGAATATTTACTTCGTCTTCTTTGGTGATTGAGTTTCGGAAAAGCGTGTTTAATAACTCTGTTTTAGTGGCACTGCCATCAGTGACGTCACCGTTGTTATCGCGCAGTGAAGGTATTGATTGCGTCTTCTTCGGGGGTAAAAAGATAAAAAAATGTTCCAGATGCACATTTCACGTAAACTGTTTGCAACAGAATTTTGTAATGCACCTGTCCTTAATACACGATTACTGTTTACCCTAATGCTAATCACCAATAACCCTATGTAACATGTTTTTCACAAAAGTATGAAAGTCATCTGGAAATGAATTACACGCCTGGAAATTGAAATAAGAACACCGTGAATTCATTGTCCCAGGAAGGGGAAACTTTATTGACACATTCCTGGGGTCAGATACATCACATGATCACACTGACAGAACCACAGGCACATAGACACAGGCAACAGAGCATGCACAATGTCGGCACTAGTACAGTGTATATCCACCTTTCGCAGCAATGCAGGCTGCTATTCTCCCATGGAGACGATCGTAGAGATGCTGGATGTAGTCCTGTGGAACGGCTTGCCATGCCATTTCCACCTGGCGCCTCAGTTGGACCAGCGTTTGTGCTGGACGTGCAGACCGCGTGAGACGACGCTTCATCCAGTCCCAAACATGCTCAATGGGGGAGAGATCCGGAGATCTTGCTGGCCAGGGTAGTTGACTTACACCTTCTAGAGCACGTTGGGTGGCACGGGATACATGCGGACGTGCATTGTCCTGTTGGAACAGCAAGTTCCCTTGCCAGTCTAGGAATGGTAGAACGATGGGTTCGATGACGGTTTGGATGTACCGTGCACTATTCAGTGTCCCCTCGACGATCACCAATGGTGTACGGCCAGTGTAGGAGATCGCTCCCCACACCATGATGCCGGGTGTTGGCCCTGTGTGCCTCGGTCGTATGCAGTCCTGATTGTGGCGCTCACCTGCACGGCGCCAAACACGCATACGACCACCATTGGCACCAAGGCAGAAGCGACTCTCATCGCTGAAGACGACACGCCTCCATTCGTCCCTCCATTCACGCCTGTCGCGACACCACTGGAGGCGGGCTGCACGATGTTGGGGCGTGAGCGGAAAACGGCCTAACGGTGTGCGGGACCGTAGCCCAGCTTCATGGAGACGGTTGCGAATGGTCCTCGCCGATACCCCAGGAGCAACAGTGTCCCTAATTTGCTGGGAAGTGGCGGTGCGGTCCCCTACGGCACTGCGTAGGATCCTACGGTCTTGGCGTGCATCCGTGCGTCGCTGCGGTCCGGTCCCAGGTCGACGGGCACGTGCACCTTCCGCCGACCACTGGCGACAACATCGATGTACTGTGGAGACCTCACGCCCCACGTGTTGAGCAATTCGGCGGTACGTCCACCCGGCCTCCCGCATGCCCACTATACGCCCTCGCTCAAAGTCCGTCAACTGCACATACGGTTCACGTCCACGCTGTCGCAGCATGCTACCAGTGTTAAAGACTGCGATGGAGCTCCGTATGCCACGGCAAACTGGCTGACACTGACGGCGGCGGTGCACAAATGCTGCGCAGCTAGCGCCATTCGACGGCCAACACCGCGGTTCCTGGTGTGTCCGCTGTGCCGTGCGTGTGATCATTGCGTGTACAGCCCTCTCGCAGTGTCCGGAGCAAGTATGGTGGGTCTGACACACCGGTGTCAATGTGTTCTTTTTTCCATTTCCAGGAGTGTATATCAATTCGAAACTGATAACGGCGTTTTTTGAATAAACCCACCTAAAGCCAATTCCAAGTTGGCTCCTGCTGTACACCAACAACAAAATAATTACAGTGATGGTTAATAGTAGTTTTCCCGCCAACGACTAACCCATATCGAATATGGTAACGTGTATGCAAGACGTACTGCTATTTCGGCTTTACTTCAGTACCACACTTCCTTAGTAGAGATCCTGTAGTCTCCCTACAGACGCTGGAATTGATAATATTTAATGTAGAAATTGTAGCGTCCCACTGGGCAGTAACTCTTCCTAAAAAGCTATGCGGCCAGTCTCACTTCAACAGTAGTTCAGTGTAGTAGAGTCTCCCACTCGCGCACGACGTCGAAACGAGGGCTACAAACTCTTACGCTACAGGGATCCCATAAAGTGGAAATATCGCCACATCTCGCCGCTGCTTCTGTTAACGAATGCGAGAATGGGCTGTACGTCTTCATTAATGAGCGGCACTGTTTTTGCCGCGGCGCAGATCGACACTGGCGGAACGCGAGGGAGCGTTAAATATAAACAAGTCTCCCCCGCACCTGTTACAGTATGAAACGAATTTACAACGGCGAGACTAGCGAGCGGAGACAGCCAGCACGCGATAGCACGGTTCAGTAGCCACGCCTGCCGCTTACAGCAGCTCGTTATTCGCACACCTCGCTAACGCAATCATTATTTCGCGTTGAGGCAGGAGGCGCGACCAGTAAATTCGTATCGTCGAATTATTATTAACCTCACGGTACTTTTATTTTATCGTCGCTCCCAGCTTCATTATCGAGCTGATGAGGCCGAGTAATTTTTTATTATTTTCCTTTTTCGTAACGGAAGCCGTAAAGTCGACGTTGACTTATCAGCGGCATCCCTAATTGAGATCAAAGCCTGTTTCCGGAAGTTAGCAAGGGCGGTTCGCAGCTCAGCAGAACCCGCCTGCCCCCACACCCAACCCCCTCCACCCGGCTTCCGCGTGATGACGAATGACAGCGCCGAGGTAATGCGTCCGTGGTCCCGGTAATGACCTCATTAAGGCCCCAATTTACATGTTCGCCCGCCCGCCTCCGATAACACGGACACCCGGTCGGCCTCTGACAACGGCTCTGTGCCGTTCGCCTGCTACCCCCAACACCCACCTCACCTTGTGCTCCCACCCCTGCCAAACCCACCACACTTCCTCTTTCGGCGTAGACTGCTTATCTTACTTCGCATTCTCCCCTTCGCCACACCCTACCTCAGTTTATTGGGATAATTAGAGTGGAGTGACGTCCGTCAATACTAACCTGGTTGCTATACCGACCACATGTATCAGACTGTATTCACCGACGTTCCATGCTCTGTTCAATTAGCTGCAGTCAGTAGGGACATGTTCGAGGTGGATCCTGACTGCGAATGACAGACGACCGAAGGGGCTAACGTTCTTTCCGATATTGATAGACATCATCGTTCTTCATTAATTTTGATGTTACATTTCAATGTAGAAGATAACTGAAAATAATTACAAGTATTAGCGAACGATTTTATTGATGATTCATAAGAAACTGTCCAGCCTCTTTCTGTCTCTCTGTTATTTTTCTCTCTCTTTCGCGCACCAGCGGGATCATTTTTTTAATATAATGGGGTTAAAATAAAAAGCGCTGTGACCACTGATTTACCAACACAAGACGAGACAGATATAGAAACTAAATACCCTTTAATGACCAGAATTTAGTAGCTCCTATTAAAGTTCCTTTAAATCAGTAAAATCAGTTCAACGTTTTGACGTTTTGATATTGAGAGGGAACACACAACTTTTCTTACAGGCCTGCATTGTCTATTTGGCTGTAAAAGTATTATATTGATTAATTTGACCTAGCATATGACTTCAGAAGGCTATTATTATTATTGTTAAGTGCTAGGCACCCTGCTCTCCGTGATGTGTTCTCTAAATTCTTTGATTGGGTCGACATACTCCATAAAGTATTTTTGCTCAAACAGCAAGGAGATGTGGTTTTTTCTTTCTAGGAAAATGATGATAAAACCAAAAACACTGTTTAAGAAGATTACAAACAAAGGAAGTATGAGTCTGTAGCTAATGGTAAATAGCATGTTTCTGATCAACATCAACAACTGCGAGTCATAGCTTTCACAGGTGGAGTAAAAACGCCAGCAAGTGCTACAAATATATTGTAGACTTCAGTGATTATGAGGAACTCAACGTAGAAAATGAAATGGATGCTAATGTTGAAAGGGTACAGTACCGCCCGACATTGAAAATAGGTACAATATTCTTCGTTAGTCCTGTCATAACAACATAATTTTTCTAATAATAACTCAATTTCAATTAATACAGCGAAGCCGGATACCAGTGTAGGAAAGAATGACAATTATTTTATTTAATTGATTACTTGTGCACTCCCACAAAATAAATCCCTACATCCAATTTGGTGAGATCTGCGAAATGAATGAATGTATGGTCGTCTGCTAACCGCAGATAGTAATTGTTCAATATATGATCATCTTTGAGACGGTCCTTTGGTCACCTTTGGTGGAACCAAAGAGATGAAATTTACCTGAGCTTTGAGCGCCTGAAATGTGGCTGACCAATGGGTAGCATGGTCTTCCCCCACCTCTACGGAGGTGCGAGCTGACCTGAAGAATGGCCATGTTTCAGCATTCTGGCGCTGGATCTTGTGTTGGTAAGACCTGTCTTAGGTGTGCTTCGTAAAAACAAAAGAGTGGATAGAATGGTGTGCATCTGGAATACTTAAGAGTAGTTTGGAATAATAATTTCTCTCTTTCAGGAACTTTTGTGGGGAGAATTAAATGTCAGGCAGGTAATATTAAGGGGACCGTAGTAATCTTCGGAAGTGACCAACGGTCACAATGAAACCACATGTAGCAATAAGTTGAAATACTTGCGAGTGCATAAGTTAAGCTGAATTACTGGCGTGTGTACTATAAGTAGGAAATATTTAAGAAATGGCGTGTGCAGGACTTGAAATTAGAGACGAGTACTTCCACGTGGTGAGTACTGTGTGAGTCTGAATCTGTGTATGAGACAAAGGATAAGGAAAAGTACTCGTCCATGGTATCAGTTGAGGACTCGCATGTCGAACTTAATATTACTTTGCGTGTTATGTTTGTGTGTCACGCTTGCTTCAAACTATAATACTCTGAAAGTGAAGCAAGGTGAGTCAGCCGTCTATCCAGGAACGCCACTTGGCTTGCATTGCACAGGAAGACGTTTATATATCCTCCAGAGTTCATAGTAGGAAAGAAAAGCTACGAAGTGGGGCAGTGTCGTGTGAAACTGGGATGAATTCTAATTGATGTGGGAAAGCTGAAAGTGATGTGGTTATAACGATGTGACTATTCCTTGTGTTGTATTACATGTTGCCAATGTGGTGTATTTCATGTAATTTAAGTATGTGTCGTTTGCATGAGAGAATAGCAAGATAGGTACAGAGGCAGTGGGTAATGCATGTTCCTTTCGTACCGCTCGGTCTGGAGGAAATTTTCGATGATGGGTGTGAGAGTCGAAGTGTGAGATATAGCAAAAGATCCACCATTCTATCCAGAAAGTGCACTGTAGTGTTATATAATTACGAGACCATAAGATAGAGAATCACCAATGTAAAGCCATGCCCTATGGGCGGAGTTTCCCATGTGTAATTGTTGTAGAAATGTAATGGTGTGTTTAGGTTATAGAATTTATCGGAATAAACAAGATAGTGAAAAGAAAAAGATTGGTGGCCTTTTCCTTCGAATAGTATGTTGTCATGATATCCAGAATTTATAATGTGTGCGCCATTCATATTCAGTGCGATGGCCACGTGTTGATGAAAGCCGTTGGGTAAGAAAGAAAATGTGGTATTGCCAGTGCGCAGTGAACAGTCAAAGTTGTGTAAATTACTAATAGTCAGATGTGCGTTATACGTTGCGTAGTATTCAAACAGGAGAATAATTTGTGACTTAATTGTGAGTACTAGAGCTCATGTTACTTTATAAATAAGAATGAATCCTCTCGCTTTGCAGACCACTCATCTTGCAGGCCTGACTGCTTGATGCCACAGTATGAGCAAGGCATGTGGGTGCCCCTCATAATTTGACTCTGCCAGGATTCTGCTGTTAGGGTTTGCTGTTAAGATTCTTTTGAAGGGATATATTGTGATAGCGCTAAGAAGTAAAATTTTTTGTTTGCAATCTCTTTCTGGATTGGCGAGGATCTTTTATTTTTTATGTAATTAATTGCTATATCGTCCAACGCTGGAAGATCGTTGTATAATTTTTTTTTGCGTAATGTCCCTAGTAACTAGGTCGCAGTCGAAAAGTGTACTGCCGGCCATAGTGGCCGAGCGGTTCTAGGCGCTTAAGTCTGGAACCACGGTACCGCTACGGTCGCAGGTTCGAATCCTGCCTCGGGCATGGCTGTGTGTGATGCCCTTAGGTTAGTTAGGTGTAAGTAGTTCTAAGTTCTAGGGGACTGATGACCTCAGACGTTAAGTCCCATAGTGCTCAGAGCCATTTGAACCATTTTTTTTGAAAAGTGTAGTCATCATAGAGAAGAGTGATTCTGGGGTGAACGTAGCAGGCGGCAAAATGGGGCAGGAAGTTGCTGTCGACCTTGGGTTAATGAGCGAGAACGGCGAACATTCAGCAGACCGCGGCTAGGTGATCCGTTAGGCAGCGGGCTTTGTCCACAAATGGGGGCTTTTCCCAACGACGCGGGCTAGCCGGGACTGGGTCAGGTATGAAGTGAAAGTGTAGCCACCCTTAGCGATGCTACGGTTTCTCAGGCGAACGAGGTGAGCACACCGAAAGTAGCAAATGACAATGTGCTACTGCAGTTTTTACAGAGGATGGATGGAGATAATAAGGAGAGAGATACGGCGAATAAGGAAAGATTGGAAGCGATGGATAAAGGTAATAAGGAAAGATTGGAAGCAAAGAAGGAAAGATTGGAAGCAATGGATAAAGATAGTAAGGGAAATAAACAGTTAATGAGCAAGCTACTCTCAGTTATCGCTGAGCGTCTGTCCACAGTTAATAATCGGTTAGATGAGGGGGAGAAGAATCTGGGCGCGTTGAAGCCAGTATGTGACGCCATGAAAGAATAAGGTACGAATAATTGCAATAGAGAGTGATATTACAGACCCTAGTGACGTGTTGCCGAATGAGCGAATAAAAGAGGTAGTGGAGGACTTAATTGCAGATAAACAAGGGAATTAGCGTGGAAGCTCAAGTCACCCGGCAGGAAGTGTCGCTGAATAGACACAGGGATGAAGTTGCGGAGGTAGTGGTCAGAAAGAATAAAATTAGTGCAAATGTAGAAAAGATCAGTATAAGAGGCGAGACAGGTTCTGACAATACGCAGCAAGAGGTTTATGCCGACCAGGAGGAGATACAATCACTATTACAGTTAAAAGAGGCACAATTCGAAATAAATAGGAAATACTGGGAAGAACTAACACAGTTGCAAATAACATGCAGTAGCGAAGGTGACACACCACCAGGTAGATTTCAGACGGAGAGTGAGATAAATTCAAAAAAGGAAAATAGGCAGAAAGAGGAAGACGAATTCAGAGAGTCAGAAGAACGGTAGTGTTAGATAAAACAGGTGGCAAACCCAACTGGGTATAGTCCAAGGCTGTCTCAATTTCAAGATTCATTACCTTCGTCATGGGGACCACTCCGCAAAATGAAGTTTGAGTGTAATCATTTGAGGGATGAGGCTAGAGCGAAAATGCAGGAAGTTATTAAAGACTGTAGTAGCTACAAGATATTTTGTGACAAGTTTTTAAATGAATTCTGGTCGAAAAGTAAGCAGGACCAGGTTATGCAAAGCATATTGATGATGCCAAATTGTAACGAAGGTAGTATAAGAGATCCAGTGGCGTGCTATCAGGAAATGCTGAGACGAAATAAGTATTTGGATGTGCCATACGAACCTGGGGATCTCATTAGGTTCTGTATAACGAAGTTTCCAGTGAAATTGCGCAGAGATATAGCGATAGCAGGCAGAGGCTTAGACGATTCTGCGTCATTTCAGCACTTGTTACAAGAACTGGGTAATGAGAGCAACATCGTGAATTGAGACATGACTCTTAGGTCAGACAGAGTCGAGGATAGGAACGGCAGAAACTATCAGAATGACAGGAGAGCATGGAATCCTGGCATTTCATTCTTGTCATAATCGATTGATGGATAGGAGAAACTAATCAAACATATCACCCCTTAGCAAGTTGCCTTAAAACACATGCCGATGGCACTGAAAATTGTCTATGTAGTTGACATACTCTACTGATATGTAGGAATGTAAATACCATACTTCTAATCATAGAATAAAACCTCAGTAACGGCATCTGTTAGGCTGGTCTCTCAGAACAAAAAGACATACAGGCTTACAAAAAATTTGCAAATTTTGATTTGGAACACTAAAGTAAAAGGACTGTTTCCTCGAAAACCAGTTTAAAAATGTTATGTAATAATGTCAATGAGCCCAGTTTAATATGTGCGATTTGACTATTGCAGGTACTTAACACGTAAGGTAAAAAAAGTCAACATTGTGATCTGTATGGCATGGGGTACATTTACACTGATGTTACAAGTAACATCAGCAATGTGATCGAAGTTTTTAGATTAGATGCCATCTGATCTATAGTATGTCATTGTCGTGGTGATGGTTATAATGAGGTGCTGCGTATAGTTGTTCAGAATCTGGTGTTTAGGGAAAGAGGCCACTAGCACCAAAGTTTCTAACACTTGGGCTGTCCCATTTCTCCCAGCTTGTATATTCTCTGCACACATTTATTTTTCATGTAAGCACAGATTCCTAACTAGCAAATTCTTTGCTGTGTATAGTGGACCATTCAGAGTGAGGCGGATTGTCTAGGAAAATGCTGTACTGATTGAGACGTTCAAGGGAAAACAATTGCGTGGGCTTCATCACATTTCTAACATTAAATTATGGAAAAGTTAAGGATAGAGCGAAAGTAGGCAAGTTATGGTAGATAGACAGTGTATTTATTTGTGGTGTGTAACGTTGTGCCCGAATTTTCGGGCGGGATGTCAGGAAGTATGACGGAATAGACTGGTCGAATGAGTCATGAACAGGAGTCGACAGAGTGGTGTATGCACGTATTTTTTGTCATATGAATAAGGATCAAGCAGAAACGACGTGATGAGTAATGAGTGGATAAAGATGGTAGATAGTGAGAGAAGCGACGTGATAAATAGTAGTTGATGAAGGTGATATTTAAGGAGAGAAGCGACGTGAAGCAGTGTGATTAATAAAGAGAGATCCGACGTGATGAAACAGTGGTAAATAAAGGTGAGTAGAATTAAGAATGTGGAGATGTCTTAGATGTATGGTATAGAGAGGCCTGTGTATGCTGCAGTCGAGATTGATGCGAATGGCTAAGGAAGACCAGGAAATGATGGAGTAATGGACAGATGGAGAGCCAAAATACGAATGAAGAGATAAGGTCAACTGCACAACGTGAAAGGACATAAAGGGAGTATGAGATCCAGATGGTGAACGTTGTGGAATACTGACGTAAGATGTAATATAAGTGTAAATCTAATTCTTACCATAACATTTGCAATACGGCGAAAATAATATTTTGTTGTTGTTGTTGAAGCCTGGTACGTGTATAACTAATCAAAACGGTCCCAAGAATGTGTACAGTTAGTCTGCAGGATGAATAATATGTGTATTTTTTGTTCTTAGATGAAATGTCGCAATTCTAAGTTGATATTTAGCAGGATGAATAATCGGTAAAGTGAATGCAGAGGTAAGCCGATGGAGAGAGGTGCCAGAGTGAAAGGACGAATTTGGAGACTGGATTGCTATCTCCAAAACAACTCCATGTGTTATGTGGTCGAGTATAAGGGAGCAAAGGTATGGTATGATGTTGTGAGTGTGGTGGTGTTAAGGTTAGCTGATTTCTAGACCTACTCTGTTGGTGTATTAATGGATTGAATGAGAAGGAAAATGTGGTGTCTGTTGAGTGAGACTCGTAGAGTAGTGTGATCAACGTGCACACTCCTGTAAAGGGGATGCTACCGATCCATAACTAAAACATTATTGTGCTTTATTGTTTGATTTGGATGAACCTCGATGGCAGGTCAGGATATGACGTCATGTGGATGGTGTATACATGTCCTAGAAATGTTGTTATATATAATAAAAGGTAAAATATGTAAAGAGATACTAATTTCTGTCTGTTACAAGCACAAAGGTGCAGTGTATGTTGTAGATTTAGTCATCAGTTTCTAAAATGTTTATTGTGTTAGGATGTTAGAGTAGTCTACTATTTGATATTGTAATTATGTGCTGTATAGATTGTTCCTTATTCCTTTTTTTTTAACACTTTCATGTTTTGTATGAGGGACGACAGGTACAATCAATAGCACAAGTGTGGGCCGTATATAGAAAAGGGATAAATGTTGATGCTGTATGTGTAGAAAACTAGAGTGTATGATTTTATGTTTTTTAGAACAAAGATTCCTTTATTACCAATGTATCTAATAGATCATACATGTAATCAATGAGTATTTAAATACTGTAAGAATATCTTTTTGTCTGTAATGTTGCGAGATGCATGGAAGGGTCTGACTGGTTAGGTGTCTTAGCGCTGAGGTGCTACGCAGAAGCGCCCGTCCGCATAAGAATGCAGGAGGTCAAGCTGACGTCGCCATGGGAGAGGCGACAGAGCCGCCGCACTTCCACTGCACTGTCAGTCGGGGTAGACTACATGTGCCCCCTACAACAATTCAACGGCCTGGGGCGACACGCACCTACCACTAGCCATTCATAAGTTGTGCCACCCTTACGACTGGAGACAGTATCCTGCGTAGGCAACAGCGGGTGGTTTTTCTGCTCAATGGCTCCCGCGGCGGCGGCGCGACGGCAGAATGAACGACGCGCGGCAGAGTCCGGCGGGCATTTTTTAACAGCAACTATTAACTAGTAGTGGGCTGTGGAGCCGTGAAACAAGATGACTGCTCGTATGTCTCAATAAGGTGGAAAGTGAAAGACTGGTGTTTCCACGTTGTAAGTGGTGGAAAAGATTTTGTCTTTAGCAGACAGGACGATTGTTTTGTTTTATCTTGACCACAGAAAGGTGATCATCTTTGAGAGGGTCCTTTGGTCACCTTTGGTGGAACCAAAGAGATGAAATTTACCTGAGCTATGAGCGCCTGAAATGTGGCTGACCAATGGGTAGCATGGTCTTCCCCCACCTCTACGGAGGTGCGAGCTGACCTGAAGAATGGCCATGTTTCAACATTCTGGCGCAGGATCTTGTGTTGGTAAGACCCGTCTTAGGTGTGCTCCGTGATAACAAAAGAGTGGATAGAATGGTATGCATGTGGAATACTTAAGAGTAGTTTGGAATAATAATTTCTTTATTTCAGGAACTTTTGTGGGGAGAATTAAATGTCAGGCAGGTAATATTAATGGGATCGTAGTAATCTTCGAAAGTGACCAACGGTCACAATGAAACCACATGTAGCAATAAGTTGAAATATTTCCGAGTGCATAAGTTAAGCTGAATTACTGGCGTGTGTACTATAAGTTGGAAATGTTTAAGAAATGGCGTGTGCAGGACTTGAAATTAGAGACGAGTACTTCCACGTGGTGAGTACTGTGTGAGTATGAATCTGTGTATGAGACAAAGGATAAGGAAAAGTACTCGTCCATGGTATCAGTTGAGGACTCGCATGTGTGATGAATATGTTCTTAATATTACTTTGCGTGTTATGTTTCTGTGTGACGCTTGATTCAAACTATAATACTCTGAGAGTGAAGCAAGGTGAGTCAGTCGTCTATCCAGCAACGCAACTTGGCTTGCATTGCACAGGAAGACGTGCATATATCCTCCAGAGTTCATAGTAGGAAAGAAAAGCTACGAAGTGGGGCAGTGTCGTGTGAAACTGGGATGAATTCTAATTGATGTGGGAAAGCTGAAAATGATGTGATTATAACGTTGTGACTATTCCTTGTGTTGTATTACATGTTGCCAATGTGGTGTATTTCATGTAATTTAAGTATGTGTGGTTTGCATGGGACAATAGCAACATAGGTACAGAGGCAGTGGGTAATGCATGTTCCTTTCGTACCGCTCGGTCTGGAGGAAATTTTCGATGATGGGTGTGAGAGTCGAAGTGTGAGATATAGCAAAAGATCCACCATTCTATCCAGAAAGTGCACTGTAGTGTTAGATAATTACGAGACCATAAGATAGAGAATCACCAATGTAAAGCCATGCCCTCTGGGCGGAGTTTCTCATGTGTAATTGTTGTAGAAAATGTAATGGTGTGTTTAGGTTATAGAATTTATCGGAATAAACAAGATAGTGAAAAGAAAAAGATTGGTGGCCTTTTCCTTCGAATAGTATGTTGTCGTGATATCCAGAATTTATAATGTGTGCGCCATTCATATTCAGTGCGATGGCCACGTGTTGATGAAAGCCGTTGGATAAGAAAGAAAATATGGTATTGCCAGTGTGTAGTGAACAGTCAAAGTTGTGTAAATTACTAATAGTCAGATGTGCGTTATCAGTTACGTAACCGGAGAATAATTTGTAACTTAATTGTGAGTACTAGAGCTCATGTTACTTGATAAATAAGAATGAATCCTCTCGCTTGGCAAGTCACTCATCTTGCAGGCCTGACTGCTTGATGCCACAGTATGAGCAAGGCATGTGGGTGCCTCTCAATGTGACTGTGGAGTTGGTGTCTTTGCTCGTGTTTTAAATGAAATAATGATGACGCAGTACCACTGTCTGAAGATGTATCAAGAAGAAAAGGTGCTGTCGTACCAAACAAGTGCGGCTCCCCAGTTGGAGGTTCGAGTCCTCCTTCGGGCATGGGTGTATGTGTTGTCCCTAGGGTAAGGTAGTTTAAGTTGGATTAAGTAGTGTGCAGGCTTAGGGAACGATGACCTCAGCAGTTTGGTCCCATAAGCCCATACCACAAATTTCCAAAAAAAGTGCGAAACCAGGATTGTTTGTTCGCGAACTTGTGAGTGTATAAATAAAGAAAATTTAGGAACAATTATGCATTAATTATCTTTACTAGTGAATCAGTTGCCGACAGAATACTTGTGTAGCTAGGATGAGTACGGGGAGTACCAAGAGAACGCACTACTTGAGGTGGACAAAACACAGCTAAGAAAAGCAAAGAATACAACCAGGGGTGGTAGGAAAAGGAGAAAACAGCTCTTATTTGCCAACACCCTTGGCGAAAACGACCCGCGATATGGAGGAAGTGTTTTCATTGAAAATATAGGTAAGAAGTTTCATAAAAGAATTATGAACGAGTCTTACTTAGTTTGTACATTTCCACTACAAAGGCCTTACTTTCTTGCAAACTATTGACCTACTACTCAAACTTTTACACATTCTTCCACAATTATCCGTAGAGCCAGGGCCAAATATTCATCATTGTACGTCCAGAGTAGTTTATTTGATGTATATCTATGTTGTCAGTATTTAAAAAAAAATGTGTGGTCATTGAGTAAAAACGGTTATGTAACCTTTATTATCAACTTAAAAGCGTTCGTGGTAGAGCAATAGAACAACGAAATCGTAGTTTGTATACGGTAAAAACAGCAGAAACAAAAGAATACCGACCGTTGCGTTCAAAGGATAGCCAACACTCTCAGGAGTGAAAAAATTCCCTAACGTGCAATGTAGGGGATATAAAGATCTAAAATACATGCAGAAAAGTGGGTGACATAAAAGTGGCCGTCACACGTGATAGGAAAACGCTATTTAAATGATCGAAAAATTTTTTTTCAGCAAAATCCTTTTCAGAGTACTTAAATAAAACCTAAATCTATCGAAATATGATGAAAACTGAATATCGATTTTTTTCGACCTGAACCACGGTGTGGTCCCCTCAAATAAAGGAAGAAAGAAGTGATGGAGCACATCCTGAAGCATCAAGAAGTTACTATAATTACTATAAGGGCAATTCGAAAAGAAACGAGTCAGAGGCCACGAAATGAAAACTGCTGATTGGATCGTAGAGTTACTGCGTACGGATGAAGCTGTGGTCTTTGTAAGAGCGGTGAGTCACCAGACCCACTGCTGGAGGTACACGGGCGCCCACCCAAGTAACGACACTGCGGGTTAGTGCTAATGTCGACCGACTTCAGCAGTCGTTCGTCCTGCGAACGGTGAAATGAAGGCTCCACATGAAGTACACACCGATGTAGAGTCTTTTTACTCAGGGAAGGAGTGCGGGGAACGGTAAGAGCACTCCACGTCCGTTGCAGCACCAAAGCGTGACGCAAGCGATTCAAGGAAGAACACTAGGCGTTGCCCGTCGATCGACGATCTGGAGCGCCACACGAAATTACCTGCACCACTGTCCACCAGGTGCATGCTCTCATTATTGACACCGATGTCGGATCGAGCGTCGCAACTGCAACGGACATGCACCGCTCTCGAATCACTTGTGCCTTTCTCCGATGAGTTTCCTTTCTCCGTACTCCTTCCGCCGTGAGGAAACTCACTACACCCCTTTGCTCTTCTTTTGAAGGCAGGATTTTTCTGTTTACAGCACTGCAGAATGCAGTGCACGGTCGACGCGTGCATTTACTCGTTCTGTTGCCACGTGGGTGTGCGCTCGTTTCTCTTTGTCCGTGAGTTGGGGTCCTCAGCGCTCTTATAGGATCATAACTTCTTCCGTAGGCAACGTCATAACGATACATACAGCGGTTTTCATTTTACAGCTGCCTGTTCGTTTTTTTTTTCCTTTGGCAACTGAGGGAAGTGTGAGAGACATAAATTAAAGAGTGTGTTTAGAACAAAAATGTGTTTCTCTGCCAATGACTTACCATAGTTGCGTGTTCACCAAAGCACTGAATCGAGGTAACGGTTACTATCTGCAAGGGAGGACGCTACCAAATCACAGCTAAAATTCACTGTCGTCAGGGAGTAGTTGTCCTGCCGGCCGTTCCAGTTCCATGTCACTGAGTACTTTCGACCCGTGCTGTTACGTTCCAGCCCCCATAGGACATCTCCTGTAAGGCAGAGTGAGACTATATGAGAAGCACACATTGGTGTCAGCATCTGCCATCTACAGACATCTTCGGGAACTTAATTCACAGCTGTAATACTGTGCTCGTTGGTGAGGAAATTTTGCACAATCGGTTTCTGTACATCCAACTTTTGATGCATATTGGGACTGCAGCTGTATAGGAATAGGACTCCACATCATATACTTGATTTAGATAGATGAAGTGTGTAGAGCATCATAGGTATCCATGAATAACCTCTTCCATTCCCAATATTCTTTTAGAATTACACGCATAGTATTTTTTGCAGTATGTTTCAATTTTAAACAACTTAACTATAAGTTTTCTATTATATCTTTATATTCCACCCCGTGAAATGACGCCATAGTATTTGACGATTTTATATTACCGGCACAAGAGGAATACACTCCTCCCTTTAATGCAATCACAGCCTAATCGGTTTAAGATCCTGTTGAACAATACTACGTACGGTAAGAATGGCTATAGTGACCATGGCGGACAAAGTGACCATTTAATTTTATTCTTTTAGAGACGGCTGAACTTAAAACTATTCAAAGGGACTTCCTTGGTATTGTTAGCGAGTTTAGGGGCGATAGAATATTTTTTGATTCCTATACGTCGGACGTAAGGTAAGTGACACATTAATTTGCATGTTTTAAAACTTATGTTGTATTAAAGTATATTTTGTGACAACTGGTAGAATTCTGATAAAACGACAGTATTTTAGCCTTCGAAACCACGTGTGTGTGAAATGTCTAAGACACGTAATTTCGTAATCGCGTAATTGAGTCCCATCTGGCATTTGACCACTTGACCACTTTTCCCAAACATATTTGTTGTGATGTAGTTATCTTTTATCCACACAAATGACTTGATAATAATACAGCAGTATTTCAAAAACAAGTTTAATAAAACATTAACATGCTAACAACTTGGTGAAATGGTAAGTTCACTTACAACAGACGTATGATAAGATGCAATAAAATTACCCATTAAAATAACTTCAACGATAATGGGATACCCAAACTATGCAGTAGGTACTGGATGCTATATGTGCGGTTCGTCGAATATTGAGAGCGGGTCAAGATATATCGACCACCGCAGAGATACTGCACAGCAAAGCGATATCACGATGCGGCAGTGAGATGCTATGAAGAAACGGTGACTCCCGTAATTTCACCGACGCGCGTCTGTCCTGAAACAGCGTCATCAGAGGGTAGCAGGACAGCTCTGATCGAGGTCGGATCCGGCCCGCTTCCGGGAGGTTCCTACCGAAATGACGTCGTCGTGCTGCCTACACGCCGTGACACAGCCACTGTCAACCGTCGGGGAGTAAAGAGACTTCCACCTCTTGTGACATGCGGCTGCGCGCCAGCGCTGTCAGAACTTATGTTCTCTACAGAGCGTCGTGAAGCCACAGTGAGGCCATTCTGCACCTGTGTCACTCCGTCACTCAGTAATCGTGGCTCTTTTAGTGTTTTTGGCGAGTCGAAAGTGCATGTGTGCAATTTCGTAGCTACAGACGACCATGTCGAACAAAGATATTTTTTGTTGTAATTAATAAAGTGTTACTTATTCAATGTGTTTTAATTAACTGCATTAGTACTAGCCACCCCTGTGTCCAAGAAGTTTGACACAACAGTAGGAAAAAAGGTACTTACGAGAATGGAGTGTTGTGTAAAGGAGAAGCGAGTGGCAATGGCAGTAATGTCGGTGCACACGTCACTGACGTATGTGAGTTGGCAGCACTGTCGTCCTGTTTTGCAGTACGTCCAAGATACGTCACACCCTTGCCAAAATTAATATTAGGCCAACAACGGCAAAGAAACAAATAAATGGTAAAGAAGGATAAGCCAGAAAAACTAATGTTGAGCCTGTAGAAAATGAATTGTTACCAGACAAGTTAAAAAAAGATAAGCAGACCAATAAGAGAAGAAAAAGTCAGAAGACAGTTGAAGAAAGAGAAGCAGATCAACAAGAGAAGAAAGAGCCAGTAGAAACTAAAGAAGAATTTGTTTAAACGAATAATAAGAAAGGAAAGACACTACGGGGAAAGGATCCAGTAAAGTGGAAGAAGCGGCTTTTCGTAGAATACAGTGAAGAGGGAACACTGAGTGTTTCTAGCGCAACGAAACCTTCTCAGTAACAATTATGAAGCAAGGCTTAGCGGCTCTAGGAGTGTGCAGTGAGCGTATGAAGAATGTGCTGGTCGTGACAAGGTCAATGATGTGATTATGTCTTAATATTGTATTACATACTTGAGTATTGAACATAATTTGATTTTAAGCATATGGCAAATGTTGCTTTGTATCTTGGAAATCAAAATATATGAACACTTTACACAGTTTGGTGTTTTTTTAATGTATTCAAACTTATTTTTTTAAATTAAAAATTGTTTCGTTAAATAAATCTGTATCCCAAAGTCTACCAGTTCACAGTGCCCCAAAATCCTAATATGATCCTTATTTTTCCTTTTGTCAGTCTCTAGGCGCTCTGACCTACTTGCCAGGCAAAGCGGCCATTTCGCAGACTGTTACTTAAGCTCACATTCCTTGTACAAAACAAGAATCTGAATAACAATACGGCGTGTCTCTTGTTACAGAATGTATACAGTTTATACAAATGTACTTTCATGCTTATCTATGAAATCAGGTCGGAGAAAACATTTGACTTATGGCGGCCACTTAACACAGCTCCCGCTGTTCACTTTTCCAACAATTATTGCAAACATCTTACAATGGAGATACTACTTGCAGTTGATGTCGTTACACTGTAAGTGCCATTCTGATTGCACACACACATGTAACGAAAACTAGTTCGCTATATTATAGTTTACATCTCATCACTTAAAAAGGTAAATATAGGTATTGGTTCAAATGGCTCTGAGCACTATGGGACTCAACATCTTAGGTCATAAGTCCCCTAGAACTTAGAACTACTTAAACCTAACTAACCTAAGGACATCACACACACCCATTCCCGAGGCAGGATTCGAACCTGCGACCGTAGCAGTCCCGCGGTTCCGGAAATATAGGTATTATTATGTCTTTTGTAAAGTATGATGAAGGATACGTTCGCTGTACGAGTATATAGGACCTTTAAGATATTGGACTGTATCACCGAAACCACCGGCAAATAAATAAGTAATACATACACCTGACTCTATTGTCACTGCTGCACATTTACACAACCATGTTGTAGCGAAAAATTTACAGACATTATCGCATGGAATTTCATTGCAGGGGGAGGCATGACGATTTTGTGCCAGTGCTATTAACTGTGTATTATCAGATAAATCAAAAGTAACATAACAATATGAGAAATGGAGTTCTTGTACTTTCGGACATGTAAGGGAGTTTTCTTTGATTGTCCTGTTGATAAAAATGAATTTTCGAAATAAATTGTTGCATAAGGAATCGTTGTAATAATGAGATGTTAAACACCACGTATCAATGGATATGAAAATTGTTAAATATAATTCTCGGTTTATGAGTAAGGTTAGTTGCATACGAAAAAACAAATAGCGGAAAGATATTCTACAACTGATTATGGAAATACTGAAGAATAATCGAAAGAACATGATTCTTGAAGGATCATGGATAGACCATAACTTCTCGGGAATTATTACTGTATAAAAGAGATTTGCCGTCGATGGTTAAAGTTCGTCTATCGTGAGAGAGAGTGGTCTTGATTTAGTTGTTACTGTGACTTGTAACACCTCCACTGACGGCTCCTTCGCCATCCCACAGCGCCAGCGGCCCAGGAGGATGGGACAATCGCATCCCATTGAGCGAGCACCAAAGACGCATTCTGTAAACGCGCAGCGGCTAGCCTCGCTTAAGAATGGACACCTTGCGAAGAGCCTCGCGGACGGTCCGAAACGTGCAGATACCTGTGGCCCCTGTAGACACCAACATAAATCGTAGGTACTGTAATAAATGCAGTCAGTCCATATCTTACTCATCATTATCAATCTGTTTCATTCGCTTATCAGTTCCTAAATCGAATGACATTTAGCTGTTTCATTTCACTTGATTACTGATAAATTATTGCTCCGAACATGGAACTGGCTGATAGGTAATGAGAAGTTGGAAGGATTCACCACATTTTTCGCTCCGAACATGGGGCAATGCAATTGCTAACATACATGTCGTTTTATATTAGATATCAAATAACTGGCATCGTATGTGGTGCAAGGTAATTAGTAATCTGTGTACCATTTGGTGCAAGCGATCGAAGAATGTTCTTGTCCGCTACAGAGAGTTTGATAAGCTGAAGAAGGGTAAATGGCAGTGATTAACGTTCTTGGTCCAGTAGTTGTTACTTATTTTCAGCAGAAGCGAACTCTGTTGTAGCACGCAAAGTAGTGCTCTCTCACTGAGAAAACGCACTAGCCTTCAATGCAATACAATGAGCAATTGGCTACGAGGTCCTCATATTTTGCACACTATTGTATATTTCTGATCTTCCACAAATCACCAGGAAACTGGCTTGTGGGCAGGAAGGAAGGATAGCCTTTTCGGGTTCGTTGTCTGACAGAAAACATTGCCTTACTCCTCTTTCTTTCTTCAGTTGGCTGAAGCGATTGCTTGTGTCATAAATGAGTATTACGTTTACTTGTAACACGCTACATTTTTTCAATAAATAAAAAAGCCATCTGGCTGACTGTATAGCATTTAGCTCAGTGAAGGCTGCTCAGAGCTGTAATTCTTTTTTCATAAAAATTTCTTTATATTGAGCTTGCTGAGTATTCGGCGTTGCCGGGTTATATATTTATTCCAATCTTCTATTAGTCCACGTCCTTCTTCCAGTCTCTCTACATCCATCTCCTCTTCCCCCTCTGTCCATTTCCTCCACTCCTTCTCTCTCTCTCTCTCTCTCTCTCTCTTCCCACCCCGTCCACCCTACTCTCTGTGTGTCTAATATTGCCTATGTCTCTGTCCCTTCCCTTGAAGCCCTCTGCCGGCCGCGGTGGTCTAGCGGTTCTAGGCGCTCAGTCCGGAACCGCGCGACTGCTACGGTCGCTGGTTCGAATCCTGCCTCGGGCATGGATGTGTGTGATGTCCTTAGGTTAGTTAGGTTTAAGTAGTTCTAAGTTCTAGGGGACTGATGACCACAGATGTTAAGTCCCATAGTGCTCAGAGCCATTTGAACCATTTTGAAGCCCTCTTTCTGTCCATCCTTTCCTCACACCTTTGTCCATCTGGTCTATCCCCTCTGTACATCTCCTCCTTCCCCTATATGGCTTCATCTACCCCTCCCTCCACTATCTTTGTCCATCTCCACCTCTCCCCTCTCTCTGTCCGCCTCATCCACCTTTCGTTTCTCCAATTAATCACCCCCCCCCAATCCCCACCCATTAGGAGTCTGGTGGTTCCTGCTGCCACGGTATTTTTTTCCAGATCGTAAGTAATTTGTGTACCATATTTCTTTGAACTCATTCCAGGGATTAAGGATGAGCTCGTTACATATCGATTTGCCAGCGTATTCCTATATCAAAAACATGTTTTGATTATATATGCATCTCTACATCTTTACAGAATTTCACCCAACATTTTCGTTTTCCCGCAGTTCAATCTTTATCACGTCGTATCTCCCAGACTATGTGTCGTACAATAAATATGTCTTTTCTTGGCATATTCAGTGACGTGCATAATGTCTGCGAAATCTTTTGCGAATAAACTTTTTATGAAGGAAGTAATAAATTAAAATGTCATGCTTGATGCAGCAGGTTTTCAAGCACCTCAGTATTTTAACTTATATCTCCTAAACTATGTACCGTACGGTTATATA